>NC_088132.1:28276802-28461802 GCF_036370855.1 Dromaius novaehollandiae
TAGCTGGCACAGATTGCCTCTCCTGGGAACTGTAGTCTTTAGGAGACAAATTTTCTCAAGAGCAGAATAAAACGATCAAATTATTAATACTGTGTCTTAAGAAAGAAGGAAGTCTAAAGACTCTGTATGAACTCACAGGAGAAGAGATGAAGAATGAGATATTGAGAAGAAGAAAGTCTTTGCTGGTGTCAGCAGCCAAGGACACAGGATGCTAGCAACAGTGAGAAAGACAGAGAAATTTGCATGACATTGAGACAAAGCTTGATTTATAAGGGTGGGTGGCCATAATTCCTAAAGAATAGAAAAGTGTGCCAGGGAAAGGTGTTTTACTGCTTTATCTGAAACTTACACTTTTTACTATCTAAAGTGAAAAGTCATTGCTTTTGGAAGACTGTACAGTATGTATCTCTGCTTGCACTATATTTAAAGATGTGACTTGCAAAGGCACAGCTTCCAAAATTGGATTGAAGACATGGATTTGCTGAGGTGCTGCAGAAGACTCCATACCCAAGGGGTTAGATACTTGGACTGTTCTTTGCTTCTCAGAAGCAGGTGCACAGCAGAGGGTCGGTATCAGAAGAAACAGAACCAGAAGAAATGTCCAGATTCTCTGAAGTTGCAGAAAGCTTAAGAACAAATTATTTCAAAAGGAGCCAAAGAAAGAGCTAATCTAATGTCACTTAAACGAGTTTTCTTTACCTTCTCTGAGTTTAGTTTCTGTGAATATTTGTGCTACAAACATGCTTACATCCCCTCTAAAATGATTTTCAAAGTTATGTGAGTATTTGTGAAAGCACAGTTACATTCACATTGAATACTTGTGTCACATGAATTACCCAGCCAGTCACAGGCTAGGTAGTCATCACAGTCCTCTAAATAACTTTTTTTTTTTTTTGAAATAGCAAAAATCTTAACATTCCTTGAATAAATCTGCCTAATATATGAGCTATCTTAAAAGTGTTTGTCAAGAGATTGTGATTTGCAGTCATGATATTTCTCTTGCACACTATTCACGCAGCAGCAGTTTCTTATCCGTTGCAGCTGAGATTGGGCACTTTCACTTTTACACCTTGTTTGACATGAAAGCACATTTTCAAACCCTCATCTGGTTTGTTTGTTATTTGTCTATTTAAAGATTTTTTTCTTTCCAAATAGAAATTTTAAACAATTCTATCCTGAACCAAAACATGAAAAGGAATCTGAGATCACCGCTTCTAAGAAACTGGCATGTAGGAACACTTTTAAAGAATAATGGGAAATTTCTGAATTACTGCTGCAGTTATTTGCTTAGAAAGAATATCTCTAACAGTAATTTGCCTTCCATAGTGTATGAATGAAATTATTCCATGACGAGAGTGTAACACATGTCCTAAGTCTTCATATCTTGTGTCAACTTGATGGGAAAACAGGAAAATATGTATAGTTCTTCATTTCAAAATACAGATGCATTAGGCACCTTTTCCTCTACTATTTTCTACAGGAAAAGAAAAAATCTAAGAGCTACTTTAGAGTTTGAGCCATACTCTTCTTTATCCCTCTTTCTCAGCTGCTTTAAGCTTTTAGCAGGGGAAGTGCTCAAAATTGCTTTTGGAAAGATTGTCTTGATTATAGTTTCTCTTCACTTCTACAGTCATTTTACTGATGCCCCAGGACCCAATGCAATTCTCGTTAGAGCCAGCTATAACACTTACATTGACTTCACTCAGCACTGGACAGGACTCCCTCTTTCCCAGATCAAAGTAGGCACCCTTTGCCCAGACATGCGCTATTCATTGCTTTTGGCTACAACATATACTCCCTCAACCATCACTGGATCCTCCAAACCCTTCTTGTTTCTAACATTCTGCCTTGATGGACAAACTATGTAGCTAATTCATATATTGCTTCACTTAATGATTTTCAAAATATAATTCAAACATTCTTTTTGGAAGAAACATGCTTACTTGTGAAAACAGTCTGTTTCCTTTCTATCCTGTGTCTGCCTCCCACCTTTCTCAAAGAAAGTCTCTCTCCCCTAGAAATACTCATTAGAGGACAGCCACTACAAGATTTTTCTACTTATAAAAAATGAAAAGAAACAGAAAATACTAAAGCCAAAACCAAAATGTTTTCAGAGCTTGTTAAGCACTAACAAGTTTTTTCACTAGTGAATAGTCCTGTTGCTGCAGGAGTCCATTCATTAAACCTTTTACTTCTGCTACTTTTATGCCTCCAGGTCAGCAGAGCTGATATCCTGACCTATCCACCGAGAGCCTTTCCATCTGAAAGTAACCATCAGAGCAAGAGCTTGGTGAGCAGAATTACATTACTCACAAATCTGACTGTTTTCCATGGATTCTTGGAAAGTAAAGTGTTGGACACATCCCTGTATAGCGCTTTCCATTGTTAACTTCTGTATTCTTCATCTCTAGGAAGAACATACCTATACTATATTGCATTCCTGCCAAGATGTGGCTGTGACTGCAGAGATCAAAGGTCATCTTCCGTCTTGCAAAGCGAGGATTACAACTGTAGGTTATAATCAGTGATAGATTGTTGTGGCTCCAAAGCAGCAATCATGTAATATATACAATAGAAATTGTGTAGGTCTTAAAAAAAATCTCCTGCTCTTTAAAAAACACCCTTGGAGTTTTGGGTTCTACAGTACGCATAAGCCTTTGAAAAGGAATAGACAAAGAAAATACAATGTTAGTTAATAATGCTCTAATTTTCTTTTTTGGAGTCTGATATTTTGTAGTAGTGTATCCCACATTATCCACTGGATTATAATATACTTAGGTTGTAGCTACAGGGCTAAAGGATTTGATAGTAGTAATAACTCATTATTTTTCCTTTAAATAGCTACGAGACAAGTTATTTGCTGGAATAACTCCAACCAGCTAGCAGACTTATGCCAGCAAAGAATTTGGCCTTATTAATTAATGGTACTCCTGCCTTTTTTAGGAAAAGCAAAGTAATCTGGAATTTAATCACATGGAAGTAGATGCAAGAACTCTGTTGGCTTTAAGACTGGTAAGTGTTCAGAAGACAAAACTGAAAATACCAACTGGTGTCATAGCTGAAGTAAATGATAGTCAGTTTATCTAATAAAATGACTCCAGCCCTCCTCAGTGCTTTATTACTTCTACAAACTGAAAAAGTTTGGTTTTCAAATGACTTTGAAATTTTCTAAATTTCTCTATTTCAATATTTGAATTACAGTAAGTAGTAATTGAGAAATATAAGGAAAATTATATATATATTGCAAGGACAGTTATTGGTTTTTTGGTGGTTCAGTATCTCAACAACTGAAAACAAGTAGAACAAACAGCTTGGTGTTGAACAGCTTGATGCGTCAGGATAATACGAATGGCAACAGTGGGAATGGAGAGTTCCTCATTGCAAAAAATTCTTGTGAAATGCAAGTTCTGTTTTTAAGCTGTTATCTATTAGTGAAAACCTAGATTTCTCTCCAAAATTCAACAAATTTGCCCCAATAAAATCCTATGGCCCACAGTTTCATCTCTTACAGAAAATTTACGAGGTTGAGAAACATCATAAAGCTAAAATCTTTTTTCTATTTTTTTCGTCTTTTTCATTTTCACTTCTCACAGCAGAATCTTTCCAAAAGACATTGCAACATCTACAAACAATCTGCTTTTATGCAAATTTTCATTAATATCTATATACTCTAACTCTGATACAACCCCTCAATTTTGCTTGATGTCCTCACCTAGATGGCTTATGAAACTAAGACAACAACAGGTAGACACATATCTAAAGATAAGTGCACTGATGTCCCATCTTAAAAAGATGAAGGTTGGATCCCACTTAGAAAATGCTCTGAGAAAAAGTGCAGTCAGAAAATAAAGTATATGGCTATGGGAGTGAGATTCTGAGACTAGGAAGGAAATACAGTCTATGAAACTAAAAGTTCAAAATTATTCTAAACCAATTTATACCCTTTCCAATATCAAAGAAACTTAGTAGCTGAGATGTAAGTACATACACCTGTCTAACAGTGCAGGAAAATAACTGCTACATCAGAAACATTAAAATGACATCTGTCTCTGTCTTTTCTTAAATATGTCTGTTTAAATTCAGTAACAGAAGGGAGATTATAGATACATAGGTTTGGTTTGGCAACAACTGAACTGAAATAATCTTAAAGTATAGCTTGGAATAATGACATGCTTACAAAATGAAACTTAATCCAGATCCTTTAACAGTTCTGAAGAAATTTAAGTGACTTTTTGTGGTGAGATCTTTTATGTGATCTTCTTGTGATATTATTATATCTCTTTTCACCTGATTCTTTCCAATGGAGGTGCTGAAATAGAACATGAAGTACACTTCTCAGAGTGTCTTTGACAGAGCTGAAACCATGAAATGCTTGAAATCTCTTTTTAAAAATACCCATGTGCTTCTGAGAAACCGAGTGTCATTTTGTGCTACTGTTTCTTTTGATTTCTGGAAGGAAAAGGAAGATGACTCAAGCAGTACAGATGGTCCGGTTTTAGTGTGTTTCTAGCTTTTGAAAAACTTCTTTGGTCAAAGTCTGGATTTTACAAATGGATTGCAATTATCGCTCATTTTATCTACAGGGAACAACTTTGGATAAATGAATACAGAATTTGCCAAGGTCTGCAGAACCACATTCATCATGTAACTATTTTAGTAAACTATTATTGTGTGATTACACAGTGCATTGTGGGCAGGTGGAATTTTTTTTTTTTTTTTTTTGAAGAATTAATTGTCAGTGCATTCAATGAGTTGAAGTGTCTCACAAAAACATCAAGCAAGCAAGCCAGAGCTGGCACAGTCAAAGGTACTGCATGGCAAGGGACTGAGGGAAAGACATCCATATTTTAGGAACCAGAGAGCTACTAGAAGTCATTATCCCTGACAAAAACACATTTTATAGAGGAATCTATAGAGGATCAAAAGCAATGCAACTTCAAATATCTCTGTGCACATTTTAGCCATTTTTTGAAATATTCTTCTCTGAAGATGAGGAGAAACAATCCAGTTTTAGAACAAACTGGTCTAGAGCAGCTTATTTTTTTTCCCCATAAAATATGACCTCTTAGAACGTCAAAATACACTGATTCACAAAAACCTATTGAAGTTACAGTTGTGATATGACAGGCAGTGTCCCCAGTGAAACCTGTATTGTCTTGCAGGCTATGCAGAAGCACACACTCTAAAGGAAAACCTGCTATCTAGACTGCTTCAAGACAAGAGCCTCCAGTTTTCAAATTTCTTGGTTTTTTTAAATTTCATCTTAAAATTTCCTGAAAGAGAATGTCTGAGACTTTGTGTAATTTAATTCCAACCAAATCACAGCCACTGTACATTTGGACATCTTTTCCATAGATAATCACAAACTAACAATTGTTTTCCAAATTTCTGTATTTTAAGTACTTATTCCAAAATTATAATTAATTGTATATCCTTATTTTCTACCTATAACCTTTGCATATTGTGCATCAGATTTTCCGCTCATAGCACCTTCTCCACCAACAAAAAATGCAAATAGTAGTATCTCCAACATTACAATACAATTGTTTCAGTGGAATGTTGCTTTTCCAATCAAACAAGTCACTACATAGATAAAATGGAGGATACCGGCACGTATTTTAAGTCATTTGGTAACATCTCACAAATTTTATTGGATCTCAGCTCAGACCATAAAAAATTTACTTTTATCTAATTTAGATTTTCCTCTACGGTAAATTCCAGATCAAGTTTATCACTAAACACTGAAAACATTCTGTGAAATGGCAGACAGAATGCTTTGTTTTTTATATCATAGGCATAATTCCACCATAGCTTTATCTCCTTAAAATAACCACAGAAGACATTAATATTGACAACTTATTCCTAACTTGTTCACTTATTCATTCAGCTGCTGTGAAAAAGAGTGTATAAATAGGAGAAGAAAAAAATGAAAAGAAACTTCATGGCATTTGAGGTATCTTGTTTTAAACCAGATAATACGATGGTGAAAAATACGTCACGTTGGCACTGGAGATTTTTTATTTGAAGGTATGAACTTTAAGATGGTCTTTCTAAAACACTGAAATGAACCTCTGATCTGCATCTTCACTTGGACCAATGGCGAGGAACTGAATGCTGCTTTTACATACAAAAGACAATAGGCAAAAAGTAAACTCTAGTTCAAAGAATAAGGGAGTTGGCCTGGCTTGTTAAAGAGCTCTGTGTGAGCTCTCTCAATCTTTCCTGGAAAAAAGGGCAAGGCCTGTTCTGAGGTGAGACAGGTATGAGAGCTAAGTGGATACAAGTGCAAAATAAAAACAGGAAAGAAACTCAGAAAAACAGCTATGCAGATCTGAAAGAGTCTAAAGGAGTAAAGGAACAATTTGCCAGGCCAGCAAAGACATGATCTTGGAATATATCAAGAGAGATTCCTCAGTGTTAAGAATGATCTAGATTTGTGTGCCATTATTTTGTACTTTTCTTCTGGAGCTGTCTTCACAAGTTTGTAATTAAGATTTTAGCACTTTCCTGCATTGGAATTAAATTTAATTCCACTTTATTCATGTTTAGTCCTGAAAGTGAATTCAGATCCATCTGGTAAATCTTAAGTGCTTTTGCTTATCCCAAAGAAATAAGTCCAAATACTGAATTCACTGCCTCCGTTCTGATGAACGTTACCAAAACTATCTCTTAGGATGTCTCCAGTTCAATAGAATTTGGGGATATTTAGAAACTGCAGTATGTTCCCCACCAACCTGCAAGGTAAGCTTGAGTGATAGTAGTGTATGTGCCGGAACAAAGGAATATCTCACTCTTGGCAAGCACTAATCTGTTCTTTACTGTCAAACACCAGGCTGCAGAGTCACATCTCTCAACAGAGAGTCATCTTTTCACATACCATTTCTAAAAGTATTATCCAGAGGGCTGCTGGCTTACCATTTGCTGCTCTTGACACATGTGGCAATTGAAGTATGTATGCAAGCACACAGATTTTGCAAAAGGAATTCCAGAATGCTGGGAAACCGGATTCATGCCACTTAAATGTAAATATGTATCTACCTTGACTAAGTTGTAAGAATATTCTCCCTAGACAATTTATCTACTAAGACGAGGACAGCTCAGCCTACCAAAAACCAGACTGATAGTAGCAACATCTTCTTCACAGTGCTCCTGCTGATTATTGGGAGATTGGATTCCCATTTCAGGCATGTTAATTAAGTGCAATGAATCCAGGCCAAAGTTCTTTACTTTGGAAAGCACAAAAGAGAAGCAGATCTTAGCAAAGCAAACAAACAGCTGAACCCACTTCTTTGTCTCAGTTTTCTCAGAGTGCTTTTACTTCCTTCCGTCTTGCTGGAGAGCTTTCTACAGCTCCTTGGTCCTTTAAGATACTCCTTCTTCCCCCTCTCAAGCAAATAACTTCTCTAAATACTAGATCTCTTCTCAGGCTTGTAGTCAAGTTTTTACATGTGCTTCCAGTCTCCCTCTCTAAAATGACCAGTGGAAGTAATTCTTGACTATCCCTGTCCATCTGGAATATTCCTTCAAATGAAATGATCAAAATCCTCTACTCACTGATCTGACATTTATCTATGAATTACACGGATCAACTTTGCTGGTCTACAATATCTACTTTTTCAAGGATGGCTTCCAGTAGAAAGAAAGAGCATCAAAGAACAATGACTTTTCCAGCAATTTTGGCTCACAATTATGAGAAATACACTCCAAGATGAAGTTAAAAGGACAGGAGAGGATGCAGACCATCCTCATTAATAAAGCTAAGGTCAAAGATTTGTGAACTAAATGTTTATAATCGCCAGCTGGAATTATACATTGCACAGATTGCCTAAATTATCATGTTCCAGAAAGACCTATTGCCATGATCATTTTAGGATTAATTTCAGTGTGTAAAGCAGTAAGCTCTGTTACAAAAACATTAATGCTAATACTCAGTTTTCACTGAATTGAAAACTAGGCCCAGTATCTAAAAGGTCCTCCAAAACCAAGATGAGCTACCATAGTTCATGAGTGAGCTGACTCCAGGCAGCCTGAACTACCACTTCTCCTCAGAGTTGCTGTAATTTGCTACACCGCATATTTATTTTGTGCTTTGGAGCATGTCATGTTCCTATTTAGTCTGTATGCACTGCAGGTGTTTAAAAAGAAAGAGGTCCCTTTTGCACAGAAGACAGGGAGTTTGATAAATAATGAAAGTGATGAATTCTACAATAAAATATATTGACATTTTTTCACAATGATTATTTAATTTTTAAAATATCATGAGGTTCTTATATGTTTTTGTGGATATACACAACAATGTACTCTTCGCAACAAAACTAAGACATCTTTGTTAAGGCAGATCTGTCTTCTGCTATTCAATAGTATGAAATGAATTACCTGTTAACAGCAGTCTTCCACTGAAGACAGACTGAACCATTCCACCGACTTCACTGAGAATAATATCATATTCTTAGGACCCAGTTCAGCAAAGCACGCAGCATCAAACTACCCCTGCCAGTAAAGCAAATAAGCATGTATATAAGTCCCATTCATTTATGAATGTTCCTGGAAAAATGTAGATTCCAATAGGAATTACTGCAAGGTAGAGCTGTTTACAGTTTAACTGTTGTATTTTCTTGAGGCTTGTTTTCACTGCAGTGTAAACTAGAGAGATGATGGTAATATTACTGATAACTTTCCTCTTAAGATACGGATACAAAGTAGTTGAATCAGGACTACACTAAATTCCGACTTAGCTCTCTTCTTACAAGGAGAAACAAGCAGAATAACCTTATTAAAAATTGCATATTGATTATTCTGCTCACAAAATCGCATAGTACAATTGATTGTAAGTTAACATTTTCTTAGTTATATCCTCTAGGCATTTGGCTTTACTGTAAGGGTTAACTGGAGATCTCTCTCTTGTATAATCACCTACTTTATTCCTATCTCATACAAGGATACAGTGCCAGTCTGAACCTAAGTTACTCCACCATGTCATGTGTGTTACTGGTATCAGGAGCTGATGCTCTGCTAGTAAAGCCACCCCTCTGCCTATGTAGAGAAATCCTTAATTTGCATGTGATCATGATTTTACCTCCAGTTAACTATCCATCAGCTAATACTCTCAATGCCATTCTGCAGTAGAGGCATAGTTTAACTTCACTTGAGTACTTCAGGTCCTTCAGTGATCTCCTCAATTTTGCATTGTACTCAGAAATCATAAGTTTGCCTACAACTCATTCTGCAAACAATTCACAAAGATGCTTACATTATTCTTGGAAATATTAATGTAATACATGATTGAAACTAGACTGTTTTTTAGTCTCAATCAAGTTAGACAAACTTGAGAGTACTCATTTTTTTCTAGATAACTCACGTCCATTCTGTTGTGAAGACTAATTTTAAATAAAATTTAAGTGTTCTGTCACTTTGTTGAATTGCAGTAATGACCACTTCATAGTTGTTAAATAGTTGTTAGTAGTCTCCAAAACATGTGTCAAGTCATTGCCACTGCACTTTTGGAAGTTGTAGACTGAAGCCCTTCATATGCTAAAGGCCATCTTTATCTATGTAAGCAGAGCAAAGTGGCCTAAAACCCCTGCACACCTTCAATACAGAATTATTCTGTTGGTACAAAATTGACAATGTAATGTCTACCTGATAGGCAGGGATTCAATTACTAAAACTCAGGGAGCTGACATTCATTTCTGTTTCACATAAGATGAAGCCAAGATTTGTTAATGTTTTAATGAAATTTAGAGAGATCTCAGTTCACCCTAAAACAGCCACAGCCAAGTGTGTATAGCATTCCCTGTTTTCTAACAAACCACCATTACCTCCTGCATCCCTGGTTCTACTCAATGACCTCCTTGCATACTCTGGTTCTTTTCCTTCTCATTTCGATCAGAAATCTCATCTCAATCTTGCATAAAAGTTCTCAATGTATGTTCATTGAAGTGAACACATTCCTATGGTGAATTTCCATTTTCCGTCAAAAATATTTATAAAAAAATAAATATTTTATCCTTAAACAATGTTTTAATATAAGAAATAATTTTTAAAACTCTTATTTGGTAGTTAATAGCATAACTATTCCTTGCACAAAAGCAGGCTGAAATGGCAACGCTGAGGAAGAGAAGAAAGATGGCTGGCAGAGCTTCATAAATACTGGAGGAACCATAAATAAGCAAAAGCTATGCCTATCTGGCTCAGCTATAACATGTGCTGGGTTCGCAGCTGTTTATACTGTGTTTCCATTATTACTAATAATGTTTCTATACAATGCTGGATTACCATGCAGTACAAATGTGATCCATGTCATCTGCGTACACCACTACATTTGTCAAATTTGACAGCAGGTAGTAAGAGCAATAGTAGAAGCCATAAAACTGGTTTATCTTACTGTATTGTTGGCTTACAATCTCAAGTGCAGAAAGAAATGCAACAAGCTGACTAAAATTCTCTGAAAATGACTGTTTGGAATAATAAAATGCTACTCATTTACGCTTTTGCAAGAGGAATGTAAAGAACATCCTGATTCAGCAGAGTTTTAAAATATTTTAGATAAGTGTTAATAATATCATAAAAGTCAGTGAACGGGTGCTTAGGTCCCGTAAATGGACAAGGCACAGCAAACAACCTGAGGTACCCTGAAGAACATGGGTTGCTATCTTTAATTCTCTAGCTTCATCTAAACATACCTGTTCCTTCCATCTTGACAAGACAAACAAAAAAGACAGACTGTCTTTCTTGAACTCATCACACACAGATTTAAGACAGAGTTGTTAAGCTAAAAAAATGTTACTGGGAAAGGTATATTAGTAAGCCAGTCCTAAGGCTCAAGACAAGGATCTATTTCAAGCAGCCAGTGAGATCTCCCGACCGCTGTCTCCACCCCTACCTCCTTGCAAAGAAGGGAGAGGGTTACTGCACTGCAGTGGTTTCTCAGTTCTAGAGACCTGCAGTAGCTCTGAATTAGGTTCATTGAGTTAGGCCTTGCTGACAGATGTGTTCCATCTGAGCAGCCAGCTAAAACTCGGTAGAGTTTGTGAAAAATGTGGACAAAATAAACTGCCAACTAATTGATAGAAATATTCATCAAGAAATATGAGTCAGAAGAGATAGGCTCAAGGAGAGCCGTGACTGAATTTGCTTTGACCTTCCCATTAATTCAGAATTCCCTGGAGGCGAAATTCCTGGTGATGAATGACATCTGCATTAGGAATGAAACCAGAAGGCTATATTACTGGTTAGATGTGCTTGTGGAGCTGTTTTCAGTTCTCTGAATGGGGATTAGAAAAGCATAGTTTCCTACTAGTATGAAGGAAATCTGTGCAACACAGATAATGTATAACGAGAATGTCAGTCTGCAGTCATATTTACTATTTAATGTTTTTTGTCCTTGTACTTGTCTAACTCTTTTATAAAAAGACACTCCTATAATTATGATCATGGACAGAAGAGGGGCTTGACAGGTGGCTGGTGAACTGTTTTCCCATTGAATTGGTCAGAAAAACCGAGGCATTGATTGTATTGTTAGCAGTGTGATAGGGCACCTAATGGCAAGGACAGAAATTTTTTTTTTTAAGTTATTATCTAAATTCAAGTAAAATAAAATATAAACAAACAAGAAGGGTGCTCACAGATGCATTTTTTCTTGCCTTTTTGGGTATTCAACCACACTGTTCCCATGGGAAGGTCCCTAGTCTCACAGGATATGTGACTGAGGATAGTGGATTCCTGCCTGAGTGCAGCGTCCAACCACTCCGGACCAGTTGGACAACCAATGCCTTGCTCCTTGTTCAGCACATTACCTTATGACGCAAAATAAACTGATTAAAGGAAGAATTTCTTGAAGCTTCCAGTAAAATTTTCCCCTCCAAATTGCTTTGTTCACAAACAAGTTTTCTCTTCCCACTGGCTATGGTCTCACTGTGAGATTTCACACATTCGCAGAAACATAGGTTAGAAGGGACCCCTGGAGCTTCCGACTATCGACAACATTAGATCAGATCAGCCATGGCTTTGTCTGGCTGAGTCTTGAAAATATCCAAGGATGGAGATTCTACAACTTTTTTGCGTGACCAGTTCCAGGGCTGCTCACAAAACATTATGAAAAAGATTTTCCTAATTCTGAATTTCAGGAATATCATCTATGTGATAATTATGCATGAATGCTTTTTAGTAAGCAAGCAAACGAATAAGAAGTCCTCCAGGAGAATTTATGGTAAAGCTAGAAAATTACAGAGATCCGATCTTACTCTTCCCACTCAGTGGCCTTATAAAGTTGCACTTACATAACACTTCATAACTATTACTTTGGGGAAAATTCTGATTCTTTTCTTTAAGCAGTTTTTTCCTTACAGACATATACAATAAACTCAAGTTTACTGCACAGTATATTCAAAATTACTAGTACATAAGTGGCTAGTCTATCTGAATGAAGGTATCAAGGTCTGACAGGCACACCATGGGAGACATAAGCACCATTAGCTCTCTGCCTTTGTTCCTTTCTATCTGCCCTCTGATGATGGCTTCTCTAATAAAGACAAGCTTTTTCCTAAAAATTTGCCTTATCCCTTCTACATGAAATTTTACACACCAAAAACCAGGGCATGCCAAATGATGATATGCAATATTTTTGTACCACTAGAGAAAGCTTTGAAAATCCAAGCTCAGAACACTTTAACAGGAAAAGTTTTTGCAACAAATATTTTGGCAAGTTCTTTTAATTAACCTCCTCTTAGGGCTTTAAAGCCAAAGCCTTCTTTTTGAAGCATTTGTTTGAAATAACAAAAGGAAAAGCTGTCTGTAAGCTGATTTCTACTTCAGCTAAAACCAATGATTGCCACTATTAGACTTGACTGAAATGGACGTGCCCTTTAACCTGCTCTGATAAAATGTGTCTACAGCCACAGGCACTCAGGCTTGTAGTACTGTTAGCCATGCACAAATATCCAATATCTGTCTCTTACTCACTGTGAACTATGGCAAAGTTTGTTCAAAAAGATATTTGTGCATGAATAATATGTAGCTTTCAGCTCAGGAGCGCTACAGGCTTAAGTGTTTTCCTTCGATTTGTGCACTGCATGAGTCATACAAGAAAGCTGCTGGCCCAATGCTTTGTCACTGAAAACTTCCTGGAGTTTCGCTGTTGATCTTCATTTGTGCACAGTCAAGGGTGTTTCTGAAACCGTAGACAGTGTCATCTTCTAGATCTATCCGTGCCAGTAAAGCTTTTCTACTTCTGGTTGCTCATTACTCCTCAATCCCTGCCAATGGAAGATATCATGTGAGGGAGCCCTAATCTGCTTTATAAAGATTGATAAGGGTTAGCTCAAGCCTAGGGCTGGGTAAATTATTTCATCTGATTTCACCTGATTGGATCCAAAAGAGCTGACAAAGCTTTTTCCATTGATAGAGGACATAACTGAAAGCAAAAAGGATAGTGACAAATCAGAATGCTTATATAAAAGGTGGATATTTGGCTTTGGCTGAAGCCAAAAATTTTAGAGTGAAGTCACTGTCTGAGTAAAGAGGGAGAAGTCTTGCCCTGGACTAAGAGAGAATCGATCTATTGGTTATGTTTGGCTACAGAAAGCCAAGCTGGCTTGTTGGTTTTTTTTGGTTCCCTCCTGGAGACATTCCAAGGTAAACCTGTACAATTCCATTCCACATAATACTGTATCTGTGCCTATAATGGTATCTACTGATTACAGGTTGTATTCTCCAAAACAGCCTGGCAAATATAAAGTGACCGGCCATATGTCTAAAAATAAAAAAAGCATAATGTAGCATGTCAGCCTCACACTGCCAATTTATATTGCAGAAGTCTAGAAATCTTAAAATCCAACTCACAAAATGAACACTCATAAAAGGCCATAAAAGACCAAGTATTTTTAAAAGGTATTTAGGCGCTTAACATCTATTAAGTCTATGCCTAACACACATTTATCAATGCCCCCAAGCACCTTTAAAAAAATGGCTTTCTGTGCTTCCAACAGGTATACAATTTGTAAATCATTTTCTGTGGTTTTCAGACTTTTGGGAGGGGTGAGAGTGCACGTGCATGCATGAGAAAGGACAAAAGGGAGACACATGTATATGGCATTGTCCAGTGGAGCAAAAGAAGTGTAAATTCAGGTGGATAATTTTAACAACATGCAGTGGAGAATAAAGAGGGATACAATTAGCTGTACTTTCAATATAATATTTCTGTATTTCTGTTACTATAATACTCAAAAGTTTAAGGATTATACTATGATCCAAAGTAGTTTGTCTGAGAGCTCAATAATCCCCAGTAAGATTGCCACGCTCCTGTATCCAAATTCTTCTGCAGTTTCTTCTGAAATATTCTTTTATAATCTTATGCCATTTTCTTCTGTCAAATAAGCCCATGGCATCTAAATTGGCCTCAAATTAATGTCTCCTTAACCACTAGCTACACTGTCAAGCAGATTGGGTGATATGGCTAACAGTTCTTTAGTAGTTAATTCTTCCATTATCCTAGCTACTGTATTTTTCATTGTTATATTTTTTCCAAAATCAGGCAGACCTTAAATAAGCAGAAGAAAAGACACACATGCTTGCACATGCACATATCCCTCATACTCTGATTTGCCAGAAGAAGTGGATTGGCCCAAGTTCAAGGGCTGTTCTTGAAGCAGAACTTCTTTTAATCACATTTCATACTGCTGAAGAGCCAATCCATGCATGTAAGTGAATGCTACCAGGGGTTTTTAATCCAGATAAAACCCCTTCTGTAAAAGAATTGAAAAACCTGCTGAAATACAAAGCAAGACGTACACCTCTGAAGTACAACCTGCTCTCACCATAAGTGAGAATTTCCACTTCCATCAGGCCCATATCCACCATTAAAAATGATCCCGTACTTCCTCTGAAATTTCCAAGGAGGCACTGAGGTCTAAGAAACCGAACCACTGCAGACTAAGTAACTACAATCATCTGCCCTGCTGAAGAATCCTGAATTGTTTCATTCACATGCCTGGAGGCTGCGACCACTGAAGTCAGAACCAGGAGGGAAAACAGAGAGATTCAGATTTTCCCAGCTACTAGCCATTTACCACCCAGTGAAATCAATGATGAATAATGACAACTTCTTGATCCTCTGCTTCAATAGCCAGTCACTAGATACTCAAATAGCTGGACTGCTAAGTGTCTTGTCTGTACAGAAAGAGACAATGAATTATTTTTTACATTGCATCACATACATTTTTTTGTACACAATACCTACTAAGAAGCAGCATGAATGAATCTATTAAATAAGTTATATATACATGCAGCAGTCGTCATGACAGATTAGATTCACAGCTTCCATAAAATGACAATGGGATGTGCTGACCTGTATTTGCGAACGACAGTGCTGAAGATCCAGCACTTGCTGAATAAGACGCTTAGTTGTTACTTCCCAAATATATATTTCTGCACATAAATTATGCAGACTAATAGCAAGAAACTTCAAGAAGTGAGAATAGTATCAAGGACTTGAAAAGGTTTGGGGAGCACATATTTTCTGGCAGGAATCTATAGTAGATTCTCAGAGGCCTCTGAACCGGTCTATCTCTGCACTCTCAAAGAAACATACACCTTCAAATTAGCATCAGATCTGGCAACTTCATACCTCTTCTCCATACTACAGTTCTATCTTAACATCTAGAAGTCTACAAGAACAATCTTTCCATACTGTGGAAAAATGAACTCACCGTATTCAGAAGGTTACAACCATAGTCATGAAGTGATCTTCAAGCTAGACACAGACACAGATGAAAGACAAGTTGCAGCAAGAAGAGAGAGAAAGTGGTGAAGTTCAAATCATGACTTGCTTGTGCAGATGGAAATAATGGTCTTTTAAGAAAATTAGTATAAACGTGAGGTTTGGGGAATTAGAGACCAATGGCAGAAATGTACTTACACAGAAAGTTTGGAAAGGTTTGTAGAAAAAATGGAAGAAGAACTAGAGGGCTAGCTCAAGTAGATCAGGTAAAGAAGATTTCATGGACAGCAGAGGAAGGATTAGGAGACTATCACAGGCAGTGCTTTACAAGAGGGTGTGCATTAGGAGAGACTGCAGGGTAGAAAGTAAAGAGGAAAAAAGCAAGAAACAAATAAATAGAAATTACACTCTTAGCACAGACAGCTAATCTGCACAAGGCTGGGAGACAAGCAAGTGTCCTGAATCCTTCCTGAACTGGTGAAATTTTGGGTGCCAAAAAAAAGAGGAACAGTTTATCTAACTCACTCACTGCTAGAGGCCACCACGCTGGTTTCAGCTGCCTCTTTAAACAAGATCAATGGTTCCGACAACACACTTCCTGCTCTTTCTCACTTTCTCTGTGTTGACACCTCCAAAATGTGTCCCTAAGTCTCCTCTCTGTGCCATGCTGCAGAGGCCATAGGGCATCAGTGAATCAGGAGTGAGAAGTTTAAATTAGATGCAGAAGGTGATAGAAAGCCAATAAAGAGATTTGAAGAGAAGCCATCTTATAAATGTGTGGCAACACTTGTCTGTTTTAAAAGTCATCCTCCTGCTGTTCACATTTGTATTTAATTTGCAAACAGTAGGCGGGAATTTGGAACTTGCAGACTTTCAGTTCCTCCTCATGCACTGCATGTTTTAGCTAGGAAAACACTTATCCAGACTGAGTGTCTTCCTTAGCTGAAGGTCAAAAAAAAAAAAAAAAAAAAAAAAAAAAAGGGTACTGAAGGAGATGCCAATGAGAAACATGGGTGATTTCACCTGTAGACTGACTCCAAATGCTAATCTTTAACTACTGTTTCATGAACTATTTTTAATGTGACTAGACTGACTGTAGCACTTATAAAACTTGATAGCATGGCATTTAGGATGCTCAAGTACCATTGTGCAATTGTGCGCATTTTCCTAAATGCTGCAGAACCTCAGTTATTTGATTATCTTTAGGGTAATATTTTTCACATTAATGCTATTTCAACTGCTTTCTATTCATTTCTTTTTGTTACTATGGTCAAAAAAGTCAACTTCCATCTTCAGTTTTGCTTGCAGTTATGCAAGCTTTCCAACTTTGTCAAAGCACAGTACATCATTTTTATACAAACCAGAACTTCAAAACTATGGGTTTGTTCACCTCCTGCACTACCATCCACTGTGAGCATGCTTCCAGTGCTGGGGGAATGGAAAGACGGCAGCTGTGGGGAAGTGCCTCTCCTCCCAGCTGGCTGCAGCAAGGCCATTCTCGTGCAAGCCAGTTACACACTGTTTTCTGTCTCAGAAGTTCTGATGATACTATCAGTCACCATAGTCTAGGTGCAAAACCCAGCTCAAGAAGTCCCTATACCTTGATTATGGGAAGCTAGGAGGGCAAAATAGGGGAAATATACTGCACATGCCCCAGTTCCTATATTATTTCCTAATGATCCATTACTGACCACTAAACCAGAATATTATGATAAAAAGACCTATGGTCCAGACCACTATAGAAGTTCTTACGTGTATCATATGTTACCATTTCATTAGTCCACAGTCACCAGTGACTTGAAGCCTAGACAGGATCTACATTTCTAATAAAAATAAACCAGGTAGAAAAAAGAACACAAATTACAGCCTTCTAGATCTTTTTTGGACATATTAAAAAAAAAAAAAAGACAAAAACTCAATTGTTTTCTTTTCACCTTTGAGAAACTTAGCAACAAGCACATAGAATAACTTCTAACCAGAGCCAGAACTGCAGTTCTAGCAAGTTTGTGTGTTGGACTCACTGCCCTACTAGAAACCCAGAGCAACAGGCGTCTGGAATACATTTAATAACTTTTCCAAAAATGCTTTTGGACTCAGATTAAGCGTTATATATTTAGCCCTCAAATAAGTTCTTTACACTGTTATAAAGGAAGCAAAAAAAAAAAAAAAAAAAAAAAAAAAAAGGAATGGCTCTGGCAATCTTACCCCCAGACCTGTGGTAATTGTGCTGTTGTTCCCTTTTGTTGTTCTTCACTATGAATGCAGTTGAAAAGATTTAGTGGTTAAAAATTAGTGCTTAACAATAGATGTGAATACTCTGTCGCCAGTCACTTTAATCAGAATGCATGTGGTCTAATATGATATATATGTTCCAAAGTTTTGTTAATAGAAAATTTAAGAGAGTTAGAAGTTGTGGGCCAGACTCTGGTTAGGATATTCTGACATCACAGAGTAGACAAAGCTTGGATTTTCCAAGGCATCAGGAAGACAGACCCAATCAATTTTCAGTGCAGCAGTGTCACCTTAAACACTTTAGGATACTAGCCAACTTGGTTTCATCAGATTCATGTATCACCAGATTCGTGTATCTGCACTGAAGGGCAGTCCCCAAGGAAGCACAGGAGCAGATAGGCAGCTTTGCTTGTACAGCACCACACAGAGCCTAAAGGGCAGAGGCTGCGCCAACTTTCCTTCCTAACACAGAAATGCTCTTTCAGCTGAAAATGAGCTAGAGCCCTGCTTGAGTTACTCTTCCAGATTCTACTATATGAAGATATTTTTTTTCAACATCTCCCTTTCTTCTCCTCTCACACCTGACAAGATAAGTGAGCCTGATTCAAACCTCACTTCTACTAGTTTACTCTATATTTACTTCCACTAGGTAACTATGATCAAGTTTTGATATTTCTAGAATAATTACAGAGTCTGAACTTCAACGAAAAGCAGTGCTCTGAGGAGAAGGAATCACTATAAAGCAAAAGTCATCTTTCCTACTGTGCTTCTTGTTTTACACTGGTAAAAGATTAGAGTTGAATTGCTAATTAACTAATGAATTACTACATATATTTGGAACTGCCATTTGGGAATACATAATTTAGCAACAAGCTTAGCTTGAGAATTTTTGTACAGGAAAATATATTTTCATTCATTTATAGTTAGGCAATAAGTTTAGAGAAGACTAGCAATATCTGTTTTTGAAGCATAAAAAGGAGAAGAAACATGTTTTGCACAGAAAGAAAAATTTCCAAAATAAACGGTAATTATAAACAATCTAGCCTATTGCAGTACAATGCATTTGCTACCACACGTTCCATTTGTTTTGAAATAACTTTATAATATGAATCCCTATATCCTATATTGCTGTTTTTATTCATAGATCTCAAAGTAAATTACAGAAGAAGACAAATATTCCAATTTCATAGACAGGAAATGTTGGAGGCTCAGTAATTTGCTCAATGTTTATAACTTATTGGCAAATCCAGGAAGAGAATTAAGGTTCTTAATTCCAACTCAGTGTCCAATATGCTAGAATATTCTGCTTGTCCCAGGGCTTACTACACAAATGGAACTCTTTAAATGTCTGTATATTATTATTATTTATTATTAATATTTATTATTATCATTATTATTTTCCCAGCACCATAGTACCTGAGCAGATTTGCATTATTTAGAAATATAGCAGTCCTCCAGGAGATAGGCTTGAGACAATAACCTTATTTCTAGCCTTGGACACAGACTAGTTTCTTATCAAAACATATAATGTGGAAAATCAAAGACAAATGTGTTGACCTCATGATGAAACCAAATTTTCTTGATGTTCCTTAAAGCTTGTTTCTGAGATGCATTTGTTTCCTTTCTTCCAGCTAGATACCTATTTGCTCACTACTAAGGAAAAGTGGTTAAAGGTACCTGGATGAAGATTGAATCAGGATTAAAATCATATTGGAAATCATGATATATGGACAGCTGCATATAGATTAAGCCACAACATGATCATCACAGTACATCCTAGGTAAATTAATCTTGACTATTTCAGATCTCTGATCCTTCAAGTCTTCACTTAATGAAATTACTCAAAGCATATTGCAATGCAAGCAGTGCCAGTCATGTGTCAAGTCATTAGAGTATCTCAGAATTGCAAGTGGCATACCTATCAACTCAATGTATTTTTTTTTTACATTTATGGTCTTACATATAGGATTGTAGAAATTTTAGAATGAGTAACAAATTTGGATCATCCTCAGCAATGACACACAGTTATCTCAGTAGGCAAAACGAAGCAAACAAAAAACATAGCTATTAAGCTGGAAAAGTAACATTCATATCACTGCTGATCTACCCAAGCTCTGGGTCTGGATCATTTTGCAAGATTTTGAATCAAGACATCTATCAGTATGAACTACAGACTCAACACTTAAGTGCACTTGGCAGTGCTAGGAAGGAGCACAAACAAAGGAACAGCACACTGAACAGTGAGCCAGCTGGTAATTGCCAGTGAGAATCATGGTAGTAGGATGGCTCAGTCTTCCAGATGCTTTCTTTTGCCAACCTACTTACAGATAGGCTCTGGCAGCGCATGTAGGGAAGAAAGTTACATGCAAGAAAACAATACAGCTCTGTTCACAGCCTTTGAGAAGACCTGTTAGGCAGGATGATTAGGCTGCACGCAGAAAATAAATCCCGCTGTTAATTATTCATATTTTTCCCATTCTACTGTAGCACTTCAGATTGCACCAGCCTTAAACTTTTCCTTATAAATATGGACCAAACTACTAGGGTTGACACCAAGTCTTGCATATCTTCAAGAATCTGTGGACATTAAACATAAAAACAGCCTTGCTTTTTAGTATATGAAGAAGGCCTCTAAGCAGAAAGCAGAGAGAACAATTATCAGGCCACAGGAACAAGAATTTACTGGCCTTGTTTTGCTTACCAAAAATGGTTGCACTGTTTTTGTAAAATTTTCCAGGATTTACACAGTATCAATGGAAGACCTTGCATATTAGGTAATATCATCGCACTGTGGACTGATATACAGAAAATAATTAAGTTCCCTAACTCTCTCTGGTATATGTCCGAACACACTGTATTTTCTAAAATGTATCCCCAAAGGGTGTGTCTACTTAATATTTTATTAGTGCAACAGGAAAAGTGCTAGTGGGTATAGGACATGTCTGCAGAAGTAACTGTATTAGACTCTGTATATGACTATTTATCACCTATGCAGTTGTTACAGCCTGGCCCTTCTCCTTCATTGATCTTTGGTTAATGATGCAGAAAAGAATTTTGAAGGGTTAATTTTCACCAGGAAACTTAAAGATGAGTTGCTAACTTGCTACACAATCTAAGATCTGAAATTGACTGCCAGAACTACCTATGAATTGTGCATGCATTCAGAAAGGATGGCTTTCATCAGCAGCTAAGGGATTTTTAATTAATTTTTTGTAAAAAGCAGGTTTAATAGTGAACACTGTAAAAACATTCAGGAAGAAAGTTCTGCTTCTATTTGTCTCTACTAGACTAAGTTTACTTAGCTGCAACTCTTTTGAAGTCGGTGGCTTTACTTTAGGTTAACTGTGGTGTAAAGCAAGGTCTCGTGTCTGGAGTTCAGTGAGAGACATTTATAAGCTCATGATACCATCAAGATCTCTCTTTGTTTAGAAATACCAGCCCTAAAACCTCACAGCTACATTCTAAATAACAATTAATTTAGAGGAGCGTTATTATACACTGTCTTTAAACCATTGCAACTGCAATGGTTATAATGATGTAAAATTGAAGAACTTCACCAAAAAGAAAAGGGTAAAAAATTAGGTAGCTTTTGCAGGCTTTTAAAAGATGAATACATAAAAATGCAAAGCAAATCACAGGAAAGCTTAAGATAATGTGAAGATCAGATATACTGATAGCCTGTTGGGAAAGAAACCTCTCACCTTCTGCTCTTCCTGCTTATTATTTTCCTTCCCCTTTCTCTTTTTTATTAGTTCTAATTTGATTTTATGGTTGAGAGAAATAATAGGAAAGAGTTTTCCAGACAGCAGTTAATCTGATGCTATCCAACAGAGGAAAGGCCATGAGTAGACTTGCTATTGCGTCCTTTGGTTTTGAATGTTACCAGAGACTGACTCTAGCCTCATTTTAACACTGTTTGAAAAACCTTGTCCCACAAATGGAAATTGACATTTTAAGATTAAACAAAGTGTGTTTTTCAAATTTTCCTTGAGGACAGACTTAAAGTCAATGCTGAAAGGAGCAAGGCTAAGAAACACTATAAAATGTTGATAGCTGCTACTACCTTTCCCCAACATCACAATCAAAAGATTGCTGCTAACATCTTTTCTGCAACTCTAGGAAAGACAGCAGTAAATTTTCAGTATCTATGTCTCTCCTGGTCTGGACAACACAAGATCATCTTTGTGGCCCTCTCTGCCAATTGGTTTTATTAACAGAAACCAAAGTAAATATACATAAGTACCTCTTTCCTTTCAATCTATCATTAAAAGTTGAGTTTTCAGATGGAAAAATCCTTCAGGTGAGCATTAAATTTAACAGCTAGCACCCTTTGGGAATTAGTCAGCTATCTGTTTTGCTGAGTGAATCTTGCCTTTATTAAAGTCAAATGCAAAAGGCATGAAAACTTAACCAGAGCTGAGATTTCCTTCATTTCTTCCTTCTCTCTCAAGATTCAGTATTAAACTTTTCATTATTTATGATCAGAAATTAATATCCATAATTGGAAGCATAACAATTACTCTGCTTAAGCTTTATTCATGCAGGAAGTTTCCATTTTGGAGCCTACAAGGAAGTTTATCATCTGTATCCCTAAAACCTTAGTCAAGCCCTTCTTTGTGGAGGTAATCTATATCAGACCTCTGAGAATCAGCTGTCTTGTTTTCATAAGAATTGAGCAGCCCTCCTAGCAGCCAAGACCAAGCAGCTAAAAAAAAAAAAAAAAAAATCCACATAAAGAAATTTAAAAGTTTTCCTTTAAGAAAAAGATGTTTAAAAGTACCACAACATGAGTAACTCCTAACTGCAAGAAAGAAGCAACAACTCAAATATTCACTGCCTTTAAATTGGTTTAATGTGAGGGCACACCAACTAACAGACAAAAGAAAAAAAGACTGAGCATCCAAATCTTTTATCACACTCAGCTATAAGGCATGCCAATTCATCCCTCTTTTTAATCTAATACATCCCCAAATTACTTTTTATATATAAATTTAAAAGCAGCAATCAAAACAACTAATCAGGACATCTATCTCTATGTGTTTCCTCTTCACACAATGCCAGGAATTACAAAGTTTGTATCTGAAACTATTGTCTCTGTTGTCTCTTGCAGTGTGGACAATGACATTAAAAGTAATATGTGAGATTCCTTTGCTTCTTTCATTTCCTTCCTGTATAATGCCTTACGTCAGCCCTGCCTTTAAACAAACACAGCAATGTGCGGCTCAACTTGGGAGTCATTTATTGCTTTGAATGCCGTGTCAATTTTTGTTTAAATATTAAAGGCTAGTACTGCATCCCAACGGCCAGCAACATTACTTCAGGCTTTATTGTTTCTTTTTCTGTAACCTAGACATCTAAAAACCTGCTGCTCACAACTGTTCCAAACACATTTAGAAGCATCCCTAGTCTTCTTTTATGAGTATCTCTCTTGGACTAAGCATGCCATTTAAGGCAGAAAGATCCTCAGCAACATAAATAAAGCTATACTGCACTATTTGATCATGTAGAAATATTACAGAACATTATTATTACAGAATAACTTCATGGATGAGTGCCCAAAAGGCACTTTTCCCAAATACATCTGGATCTTCCATAAAAAAATATTTTTTTCATACAACATGACAGCTTGTTCTATAGAAAATGTTGTGCACATAACAGGTAGAATTTTGAAGAAAACTCCAGTCAGAGTTTGCTCTGCAAAAATCTGCTAAAAAGCAAATCTGCTTCCAGTCCCTGGATCAGAGGTTAGCTGGACACTGTCCATATCTGAGATGGTATTTCTCAACTATGTGATATCTCTTTGATGTAGGGAGAATTCCAACCTATTGACGGTTTCAAAGGCCAAAAACAACATTCAGAAATATGAACAGTTTGTTTGCCAATGTGTAATCCCAACTAATGCCCAATAGAGACTCAACAAAGACACTTGGATTGGGTCAGGAACTACATTAGAAAGAAGGAGCTGGAGCACTTTCGAGTCCTGGTCTCTGAAGCTTCTGAAGCAGCTGGGGATCCACAACAGTCACCAAATTGCAAATCACAAAGAAAAAGAGGATTCCCCTAATTATTTCCTTATTTCCTCCTATTTGTCTGCCTACCCCAATTATCCATCCTAATTCCAGTTTCATCCAAGATGAATCCCTGTTTGTGGAAGATTAGCATTCACAGCAGATAGGTTCAGAATTACACTGAATACTGATATTGGTAAGACTGCCACCTCACTGCCTCCCTCTCTGAACGCATAACGAAGTTGAATCAAAAAGGACAGAGTAGTTCCTTGTCACTCTAAATAATATTGGTGTGATGAGCAACCACTAACTGGACCCTGCAGTTCCTCATGAAAGAGTACTCCATCTCTGCTACTGATCACAGTCACATCTGCATTATCTCACAGTCATTGATACAGGCATCTGAAAGAGCTAAGACTACAGATTCACATTTCATCCAAATCAGAGGTTATAAGCGAATACAGAAATGCAATCTAAATACCATCTCCATTGCACTGTTGTAAATGTTTCATCTGTATGGTTTGAAGTAAATACTGCAAACAAGAAGTCAGCATGACTTCTAAGCAGTGCAACCCACAAAATTAACTCTGAGTTCCCTTCTGACTGTCTTTAACCAGACAGTCAAGGGTCAATCAAATGTGAGGATTCCAAGCTAATCCCTGTATTGTTTTATCACTTCCCTTATTTTATTCCTATTGTATTTCACCTTTCTCTGCCTATTCTTCTTCTCCTCCTTCTCCTCTTCTGAGAAATGGTATTTAGAAGCTGGGCAGGAGATACTGATTTACTGATGATAAGAGCAAAGGTATTATAGCGTTGCTATGAAAGGAGAGACAAGAGCTGCCCCCTTTGATAATGAACTTGCTGTTTCCATTGAATTTAACGTACAGCTCAAACTTGTTATTACAATCTGGAAATTTTCAGGAATTCTGACAACAACATTGGTTGAAATCAACCAATCTGCCCATTGTCCATGATAGTTCTATGTAAAATGGAAAATACTAGTGTGGAATCAAGCTGGAGCTGTAATTCTGGATAAAGGTCTCAGTCCAATAATTCTGTGGTACCCAGTCCTTGTTCATTCTATACCTTTCATTGTTTAAGGTCAAATGTATACCCAAGATGGTCTGTAAGGCCAACATATGAAATACTGTGAAAAAATAGAAAGAGAGGCCATGGAAGACAGATGTGAGATCAGAGACTTTACTGTACACACATGTTTTTGAAGTGGATATCTCCATTGCTTTGTAAATCCAGATAAAATTTTTACACTTAAGCATACACAGTTACTCCCTACAGGATGTAAGTCTCTGGGAAAGGAGAACTCCCATGTGTTTGGTGATGTTCTTAGGGTTGACCAAGCAGTATTTTAGGATGGTGGATAGATGGCAGAATGGAGAAATGAAAGGGAAAACAAGAAAGAAATAGTAGTGGTTCAATCTCCTCAGGGGGTGTTTGTGTGTCCTGAAGCCCTGTCTCCACTCTCTGGCAGAACAAGCTGCATGTCTTATTTCCCAGCATGGAGTTGAGACACATACACAGTGGAAGTTATGGATTAAGACACAGGGACATGTTCATATGCAATGGAATCATTTCCTGTGCATATATATGTAGGGGCTGTGACCCAGAATACTAGGAGCTATGTAGGTTTAGGCCATTTGTGACTCAACTCCTATTTATTTGCAGACATTGGAAAGCTCATATGTCCTCATCCTCAACTCAAGCTCAGATTTCTGATTTATATCTTTGTCTATCAACTTTGCTATGTGCTGTTCTATGGAACATGGCTTTTCTCATCTGTTTCTGATTTTATTGCACTCTCTGAGATGAAAGCTGAACAGCTAATTCCCTGACTTCTTTTGAATCTTGACTTGAAAGTGTATTTCACTCTAATTATTTTTTCATTTACCCATATAATTCAACCTTAAAAAACAAAAACATGTGCT
Organism: Dromaius novaehollandiae; assembly: GCF_036370855.1. Classification (NCBI taxonomy): domain Eukaryota; kingdom Metazoa; phylum Chordata; class Aves; order Casuariiformes; family Dromaiidae; genus Dromaius; species Dromaius novaehollandiae. Next base: position 28,302,704 of record NC_088132.1, read on the forward strand.
GCACTATTAGTTATTGTTTTTCTCATTCTGCAAAGCCCTTATGTTTGCAAAAGGTGCTGTAAATCAATAACGATATTACTCACCATTTAAATAGTGTTTGCTACATTTAATGTGCTTTGCAAACATCCATCCTAATTAATTAATGATAATTAGTGGGCCAATAAGAATATGTCAGTATCTCCTATTCAAGTCAGAAGAAAACAAATTTCTGTCACACTAGCAGAAGCCACATTTCCAGGGGCTCAGGAGAAACCCATATTCTTTCTGAGCTATCTCCGTATATTACGCAATGAAAACCTTACGGTATAACTTGAATACCATTATGGTCATGCCACATGAATGGATTCCTGTGGTTTGCAGCCTGCAATTCCAGTGCTAAAGACATCTGAGAACTATCAAAGAGCACTCTGCTGTATGTACTTCAATGTGCATTAAAACTATTGCATGTTAGCCATAGTTCATTATTTGTTCTATACCATGTTACCAGATTTTGCAGATGATTTAGTCTTCTGTTTTCCTCTATTCCAGATGAGTTTATTTGTACTCTCCTTTTACAGCTTTTCCTCCCACCCCCAGGAAAACTTTCCATTACCAGTAGAAATGAAAGACTGTAAATACTCCAGGGAAGGAAGCATAATACTTTGGTTAATGCACAGGAGTAGGAGGGAAGAGATCTGGGTTCTGTTCCCAGCACTGATATAAATCTTACGTAATTTTAACACATCACCTTCATCTCTTTCTACCTTAATTTTCTTGCCAGTAAAGGAGGACAATAATCTTTTTATCCTAAAAAAAAAATGTTTTGCAAGGATAAATTTATTAATGTTTTTAAGACTGAAGCTCGTGTAGGAATGAATTTCCAGTGTAGTTGTGCCAGTGGAAAAGCACTGTGATGGAGACCAGTTTATGTTTGCCAAAAAAAAAAGAAAAAAAATGTACCATGGTTTGGTACTGTAGTGAAATTCTCTGAGTGAAATATAGCTGCTTGAGTCAACAAACCATAGATGGAAGTTGTTTCTATTCAGACTTGCCACTGCAGAAATCTTACCAAAATGATCAATGCCTAACCAACAGTATAAAGTAGTAAATACTCCAGGTGCTCTGAATTCCTCAGAAGGGGACCTAGTCTTCTGATGTTTTGGTTTTAGCGCTAATTGTTAGGGAACTACAGAATCCTGAAAATTTTTAAACTGTTACAACTTCACACAGCTGGTCAGGATATTCTGCAGAATAGAAAGAACAAAGACCTCCAAGGCCCAGTGTTCTTGCCCTATCCTATGCTTACTTTCCTATGCCCTTAACATTCAAGAGGCTTCTTTTTGGTCACCACGGCTTTTCAGATTGCTGTTGTGATTTATTAAAAAAAAAAAGAGAGAAGATCACACTTTGTTGCATATCTTTCCAAAAGCCTTGACTCACAATCTGAAATTTAAGTGCCCTGAACAGCTATTCCGCAATGTACCATGCAGAGAATTCCTGCATTAATCTAGCATGACCACCTCCATTTCCCCACAACAAAACAAGAAACAGGCACTCTGGGCACAGAGTAACCACCTTTTTTGCAGATGATGTTTTAAGTTACTTTCCAATGCTTAAGGGAAAGGACATACTGAAAATAAATCTTCAGAAAACAGCTGGCTCCAGGTTTAACATTGTAATACCTCAAAGCAGTGCATGCCTGTTTTGAATGCACACTTACAGCACATTCCAGTCCAGGTTCGTTTCAGCCCAGCATTACATGCCCATTTTAAGTATGTCCAGCATGTCAATTCACTAGCTTGCAGGCTTGCTGTGAGTAGTGATAGCGATTAAAGCTGTCAAAGGAGCCCTGATCTCATGGAGTCTAGCCAAACAGATGACAGATCTACAACTAGCCCTGGAGGAAGAAAACTGAAAGCACCACATTTTATGCGTGCGTACGTGTTTCCATAGTGTCCCACCCGCTCAGACAGACAGCAATGTATTGAACAATTCGTACAACTCCATCCCTGCTCCGGCTGACCTTTGCTGCTCCAAAGGAGGCAATGACCACACCACAAAAGCAAGTCCCGAATATAAAATATTAGCACTATAAATGCCAGAATGAGGCATTATTAAAAATTTCCAGCTCTATAAATGCAGCTATTAATCACTCCCAAATTAACCTTATGCCAGCTAAACTATTATGAGTTCCTGTGTAAATTAAATAGTTATTAGTTCCAGGCCCTTGATATAGACAGCAGCATTCCGAAAACAGGACATGGAAAAAAAATACTGGTTTCAATTTACAAAGGAGGTTTAAAAAGAAAAACTTTTTTTTTACTTGATTACAAAAGCAAAGCCACTTCACAGTATAATCTCACAGTAATTGTAGCCATATATCATAACATGTCATAACTCTGGGACAAAGCTAAGCTGCCTTTCATCTGCAAATAGCTAAGAATGCAGAGGAAGGTAAGTGGTGAGGTCATGGAATTTTTTCCCATATTCCACTAGAGAGCAGTATTCTTTTGTACAAAGCAGGTAGGTTATTCTCTGCAAAAAAACCTGTGAGGAATATCTCTTTCTATCTCTTGCTGAAAGACGCATCTGTGGTCATTTTTAAAGGAGTTTGTGCTTATTCCGTAGCATCAGTTGTTCTCAAACTGACAGGAGAGGCAACATATACAGCAACGTTTTCCTAGCTACATTACTTGAGTAAAATATTTCTTTTGCGATCTTTTTCTGAAAAAAATAGTAAAAGATGCAAATAGCTAACTGACTGCACTTTGAAGATGACAGAACTCCTGTATATCTACACTCAAGCAAGACTCAAAGCATCTACCTAATAATAAAGTTGCAAAAATTTTTATAATTAAGATGGTTGTTATTCAGAAGAATTTAAAATTCTTTAGCTATATCAGATTTGAGAGAAAGTAAATGCAATGGTAAACTATTTGGGGATAGTAGATGGGAATGACAATCCCTGCAGCTACAAAAATCTAAAGTGGAATTTTAATGCTGCACTAAAAATACAGCACTAAAAATATAGCACTACAGGCAATTTGTTAATACCTGTTTTATAGATGACTTGGCAATAGAAGACACAGAAAGAGGCCTCTGCTTTGAAACTGCAGAATTTACAAATGCTTTTGTTATATAAATGTGTTTCTGACCTTATGTCTTGATCATATGTAAACAAAAATGGGAAAACAAGTAGTTTTAGGCTGCCTTAGTTGCTTGATAAGCATAAAACTCTTGGGTAATCCATTTACTTTTCCCCTGAGAAGGAAATGAATATGTCTGTCAGACAGCTGGGTTCAATTCTTTTGGGGGGATAAAGGTTTGTTTCTGGTGCCAATCAGCGACAACTGACGTGTTTTTCCCCTTTAGAGATCACAGAACCATTCTTATCCAATTATGCTTAGGGGGTCTCCCCATCTCCCTCATGCCATTACTGCTTTCCTTTTTATAAGATCTTGAACTCCAGTCACTGGCAACAAACACCAAGAGGAGGAGGGGAAGAAAAGGAAAAAGTTGATACTGGCAGGACAGCAAAAGAAAATCTACTTCAGAGCAGAGCTACTTAATTTTTCAAAGTACACTAACAAGTGCCTATGTCGTACATTTTCATGCAAGCAGCTCTATGCTTTTTCACTAGGGCTTGGGGATATTCACTGTCATGCTCTGTGATTTGGCAGCAGTTGTATGGGGCAATAAACTAGATTTCTTTTCACAAATGCTCCAAGCTACCACAGAGAAAACAAATCCAGGCATCACAAGCCTGAAAGAGTAAGCAAAAGACCAGGATCAGTCCTGAGAAACATGGAAACAGATCATTTAGGTGCATGAGCAGGTATGTTGTGGACAGCAAAACCAGCACCTCCTCCAAAACATACAGTCTTGACAGATGGTTAGGTCTGGATTCTTCAGTCCCACAGTCGTTTAATTGCACTTACCTAAAACCCTTCCCTGAGCTGCGAAGTCTCTCTCTCATCCCCATAGTCCCTCTAGATACAGCAATTTCCCATTGCCAGATGGGCAGACCCACTGCAAGCTCCTGAGGTTCCCGTAAATTCCCACTTTGGAAACCAGGCTCTGATACCCTCCAGGCCCATGTAAAGAAGCCTGGATTCAAAATACACATGGAGTTCAGAATACAGAAGGCGAAGACCTAGGAGAGGACTCAGGGTAGCTGGGAAATGAAGAATGTAACTAGAAAATGAAGAATGTCACACAAGGCCCTGTGAAAAAATGAGAATAACACCTGAAAAGTAACCATCCAGGAAAAAAAAGCATGTATAAAAGATAATTCTAGCACGTAATTTTGCCTGGTGTTCAGCCTTCAAGATTCTTGCACAAGGCCTTAGGAGTCTTACCTGTAAATGCACCAACATGTAGCCACTTATGTTATCTCCTGTACTCAGCTAAATATTCTGTTCTGTAAGATAACATGAGTATTTATGGCTGCACCTTCCTAAAGGAAAGTTCCATAAACAGTGTAGGCCATCTGCTATTCCTCATCGTACTAGGCCAAAGTTTTGTTTGGGCTCTGATATGGAGGGTGAGTTAAATTTATTGTCCCTTTACCCTCTCTCTCCTACTACCCTACTTTTGCTAACCTGTGCAATCCAAGGGACTGGAGCAGAAGAAACGGGGTGGAATCAATTTCTTATGTTTGTCCATCACAGCACTTAAAAATGGAAAGTGCCTGTCCAAATACAAACAATATACTTCCACTGCTTTAAGGGCAAGTGATAACATTCCTTTTTCTATTCGAGATCCCAGAGCCTACTGACCTCCTTTATACAGGATTCTGACTTGCAGTAACAGTTCTTCATATGAGAGGATGATTACAATCAGACAAGGACACTTTGTGTGAGTTAGTGTGGATGTCTATGTTCATTTTCTCTTCCCAAACTCACTAATGGAAGGTTTTGGTTTTTTTTTTTCATTAAAAACTACAACAAGACCCTATATGTTTTGGATCCCATTCATGGGGAAAATCACTCATAACTTGATAGAGCTGCTAGCAACCCTACAAAAATGTTGTGCTGCTTTAGCCAAGGTTCTGATGTGCGGGCCTTTGCCTTGATGATATAAGTCTGAAGATTCAATGGCCTGCCCAGGCCAGCTGCTGCTCCCCAGTTTCATAGATTAGCTTTTAAAAAAAAGAGAAAGCCCAGTATTCTCCAAAGCTGGTACCCAGCCGCAAGAGGCAGAGAAGAAATAAGACTGCAACAAAAACTGAGACATGTCTTTCAATTTCAGTAAGATCTCTTTTGATTAATAAAATAACTTGACTGTACCCTCATGTCAGTTTACAGTCCTACTCACTACTGCTAGGCTGGGGAAAGAATGTCTACAGCACAGGATGAGCAGAAATCTCTGAGGACTAAGGCTTACTCTAGAGGCTTTTTTTTTTTATAGGATTCTGCCTCACATGTTGCTTACTTTCTTTGTTTGTTTGTCTAAGAAAATGTATTGTTTTCCATTAATCATGGTTCCTTATGCTTAGTATAAAAATTATCTGTTTATATTCCTCATTCCTTAAATTAAAAATGGAGTCAAGATATCTGGAAAAATATCTGAACACATATAAAAACATAACACTTCCTGTCCATACAATGCTGGTTTTCCCACAGTGCACAAGTTTTAATTCAGGATTAAACATATGCATAACTTTAAGCATATGAGCAGTTCTATTGCCTTAATTAGAATTACGCATATGCTTGAAAATAGACATATGTTATATTACCCTTCTACTTTTCCATATACTCCTGCTGTGTGACTTTTCCCAATAAATATACAAACCATTGAAAGAAATGAACAGATGCAGCCATACATGTGGGTAGACATGTAATAGCACCAGAATGACACACACATTATAGAAGGTAGAAAATAGTCCAGACACTTCTATTAGGAGATTTTGTCTGTAGTACAATTGAAATCAGTGGGAGTTACCATCATTAGAAGCAAGATGCAGCTTCAGAGTAAGGGGGGAAAAAGGATATAAACATGAAAATGTCAAACATTTCCTACAAATAAAATACCCTTTACTGTGGAATAGGAAGTGCACAAGTGCAACAATTGCCTGCAGGCAATGGTGTACTGTCAGTATAACAGAATCACAAAACAGTTGGGGTTGGACGGCACCTCTGGAGATCATCTGGTCCAAACCCCCTGCTCAAGTAGGGTCACCTAGAACTGATTGCCCAGGACTTTGTCCAGTTGGGTTATGAATATCTCCAAAGATGGAAACTCTACCAGCTCTCTGGGAAACCTGTGCCAGTGTTCAGCCACCCTCACAGTAAAGAACTGTATCTGTATATTCAAGTGGAATTTCCCGTGTTTCAGCTTATGCCCATGGCCTCTCAATAACCACAGCTGGGGCAAGGCCAGGCTGCACTGAAGCTCTGGGTCACAACCTGGGTCAGCTGGGAAAGGCAGCAGGAGAAGAAGGCCCAATGAGTAGGTAGCAGAGCACACCAAAGAGGGACAGCAGTTGGAGGGAGCAGGGTTTGCTGTCATGAGCCTTTGTCAGGCAGTTTGTCTGGATGGGACCAGATCAAGTCCTGCGTAGTCCAGTCCATACAGGCATGCTGAACTGAATGGGACTCCATGTGACTTTAGATTGCCCAGTTGCTGCTTCTCATTATAGAAAGAGACCCTCAGGGGACAATCTATATTGGAATACTATCTCCTGCTCACATAGATGATCCTGCTTTGGCAGAGCTTTATTCAGCTCCAAAATTTCATGACACCTAACTAAGACAGTGAGTAATAAAGTAAGAAAATGAAGTCATTCCACTGTACTTGTCAGTGGAGGGGGATTGAGTCAAAGGAGAGACATTTGAATCATTTCTCTCATGAGGGAACAGATACATTTCATTCTGCACAGGGGCATCTCTCTCTCATTTGTTCTCCAAGGAAAAATCCAACTTCCCTGTTTCTTGAGTCATGTAGGTTTATAGATGTCAGACAGACACAGGGAGTAAAAAATTAGCAAGAAGTGTAACAGAGAATAGCAACTCACTGAACAGAAATATCAAGATCCTGCTGGAACAGCATCTTATCTTGTTCAGCACAGTAGCAAGTCTAAAATATTTCAGGCTGAGAAAGGCAAGAAGAGCACCCGTCTTGTTTCTCCCAGAAAACTTAAATATAGATTTAAAAAAATAGGCAGAAGGATCTCCTAATTTAGCAGTAAAATATGTCCTGTTTCTGCTGATGCTGTGAGGAAAAAGATTACAAAGAAGTCAGCAGAAAGAGAGAAGAAAGGAGAGGTGGATGCCGCTCTGTCATCTAAAAGTCCCTTGTTTATCAACCTAATGATTCCTATACTTTCAGAGCTCATATTAAAATTGCTGGTCTTCATCCCATACTATTCAATGATATATAATAATCTATTGAGCCATGACAGCCATGGGGCAGTATGCAGACTGCAAAGCTCATTCAAGTGTTGCCAACATTACAGTTCAGGCCCATGAGCTTGATTTTAGTTTTATAGGGTCATCGCTTTTGTTACCCTTTTAAATACAATTACTTGGAGGAAGTGACCAGGTCTTCTTTCCCTATTAAATGATTTTCTAATGTTTATTTGAGCAAGCCAACAAAATTAATTTGGAACATGCAAGATTTTTATGCAAGATTCTTATGCAAGAGAGAAAGTGATATTGCACAGATAAAAAGAAAGTAATGGCAACAAACAAAACAGAACTCTCAGTATAATTTTAAAAAGCCTAATTAAACTTGAGCTTTAATATCTAGACAGAATTTCCTTTCTTCTAAACTGCATGTCAAAATTGAACCACTTATCAGAGCTCATATATTTGTGTCAGAACTATATCGTATAGTACAGCACTGTTATTCAGTTCTGCTATCATCTGCTAATTTGCTATTAAGGTAATTGCAATAAGATACTATTACAAGCATGCAACTAATACATACTATTTTCTATCCACTGTGAGGAAAGTGAGACTATTTTTTATAGCTCTATGGTTACTGCTGTGCATGACCTAATACTGAACTTTTCAGTAAGCTACCTGGAAGGAGAACAAATGAATTCATATCTTGTTTGGGGTTGAGAGGTAAGCTCGGGAACATTTGTACTGCTGATATCCTCAGTAAACTGAAAAATTACACTTCCACATGATAAATACGTCCTACAAAAACCTCTTTAACCTTCATCTGTTCATTGGTCCCTCCTCCTCATTTCTGTACTACAGTTCCCCCTTTCCTCTGTCGTGCCAGTTTGTGGAACTGTGTGTAAAACAGATCACTAAAATGATCAAATTAAAAAAATTATTAAATAAAAAGTGGAAAGGGAGGAGTCCAGATCTATTCCACTGTTCCTGTTTACAGCAACCTCTTCTAAAAATGGCATCGACATATTTAAGCAGCCAGCGCAGGGATAGCAATGAGAGGTTGAGGAGAGAGAACAACTCTAACTGGATTTGCTGGTTTTTTTTGGGGGGGGGGGGAGGGGGGGGGCAAAAACCTTTAGGCAAAGAGCCTAATCCACTTCATAATAAAATTAACCTCACTCCTTCCTTTCTTTCCTCCTCCACATATGTTACTACACTCTCATAGAAAAAGCCTGAAAAAAATCTAAAGATTCTTTTCTGAGAAGGGAGAGGAAGACAGACTGGCAACACATTAGAAGAAGCTGGAGACTGACAGGTGTTCAACACTATTTCATGAATTTTAGGAAAGGCCTTGACCTAGCTAGGCAAAGGACTCTGCTCATGTATATAGATAACAAATAAATGTTGGCTTTTTTACCTAATGTCGGTGTTTTATCTAATAGCAACTTGGGGTATATTGCAATTTTTCTCTTATTTGGATAAATTCTCATTGAGAGGATATTGAGACTTTTCCTGTGACAGCACCAAGATAAGCAAGGAATTATAACTTTGTTAGAAGTTAAAACATAGCCTCCTACAGACCTTGAGCTGAATGTTCTCCCTCTAACATAGATGACGCACGTAGGCAAAAGCAGTCATAGCTTCAGATATGAAGCTGTGGGCTATGAGCTGACCATTACCACTCAAGAGGGAGACATGGAGGGGTTATGAAAGATAATTCCATGAAAACATTAGCAGCCAAAAGAGCAAATCCAATTCTGGGGATTATTAAGAAAGCGACAGTGAACAAAAGAGAAAACATCACTATTCCACTGTATAAATTCACAACTCACTTTGAATACTGTACATGCCTCTGGTCAAAGGCATCCACCACATTAGGCTTAAGAACTCCACAGGGCTGGAGATGAAATTGGAGAGAGAAACATATATGCCTGCCTTATTCAAACCCTTCCCTACATATCCCTCCGTAGCCATTGTTGGAGACATGCTCCTTTATTTTGAACAAGTATAGTTGGTTTGATGTTCTTAATCAAAGTTCAGCCTATAAAGCAGAATTGTTGCCTAATGTAAGAAGCACATGGGATAAATAACAAGAAAGGTCTCTTGAAGAAGAGACCACAGAGGGAAATAAATTGTAAATATGGAAAAGAGAACAGTCAAGTATAAAGAACAGGCAAACTGAGTTAAAAAAACAAAGCCAGCAAACCAATCTAACTCGAAGTTAGGGAAGAAGGGGTCAGGAGAGATGTCTTATAACTCTTTCCTCTAATTTTCTTCTTAACTTTAACTACACTGAAATTAAGAGACTTGCTTCTTATTGATGATAACAGATGAGTCCAAAAATTTAACTGAATGCAGAGGGTTTTTTCTAATTTTTCCTTTCCCTTTAGAACTTTGGGACCAATTTTAAGATTACAATAAGCCAGAAAAAATTTTGGCTTCATTTATAAACTCCTCCCTTGACTTTGTTTTCTGATACCCAGCACTTTATTGCATTCTCAACAGTGAGCAAAGCAGCAAAATACTGGCAGAGCCTGAAAGAATTCTTCTGCAAACCCTCAAGAAGCCTTCTTCTGCAATCACTTATTTGCACGATCTATTCCAAGATGCATGCAAATAAAATGCATTGTTGGGTTTTTCTGGCTTCAAGCTAAAGCCATTTCTTTTCTTTTCTTTTTTTTTTTTTTTTTTTTTTTTTTTTTCCTGCCCAGAAGCATCTTCTGTGATATTGCTGGAGAGCCAGAAGTGTAGTACTCTTGTGAGAGCTGAATAAAAACTTGGTGGTACTTACTGAAAAACACTACAGCTTGGGCCCTCATGCTCAGCAAATGTTGATAACAGAGGAGGCCACTTCAAACAGATAAAGCTGCATTAGTGCTTTTAAATTTGTCCATGAGAATACGCTCATCTGGAACAATGATTGCAGAGACAAAATCAGATGAATGCTGCTTTCAGAACTAAATTACTGCTCCAAGAGAACAGCTCTGAAAGAAATACATTTGAAGAGTCTGGAGAGTAATTTCATGGAAAACAAATTGGGTAGGCTTTTTAAAAAAAAAAAAAAAGAAAAAGAACAAAGGATTATTGAAAATACTATAAAACTGTTTCAATTGAATAGTTTTTTTATTTCTGACTTTTATTATTGACAATAGAAAGAGGAAGCTATACACATTATTTTTAAAAAGTATAAATTTCAAAGAAAAAAGAGCTTATCAAACAAAGGACTGCTACTTTGTTCTATATATAGATACATACATTGTGAATGTCCATCAGATGTGGTTACACAGGAGAATTAGGGTTTTTTTCCCCCATTAATATTTAATCTGCTCTCAGTTTTAACTTCAGAAGGCTTTTTATAGGTTTCTTCTTCTGGGAGGTTTTTTAGAATGAAGAACAGCATTTCTAAAAATTATAATATATATACTGTGGTTAAGGAAAAAAATTTTTGTACAATTATTTAGTCTATAATATATACCTAATTATAAGAATGACCTTTAAGAAATTCTCAGCGTCCTTCCCTTTTCTATACCATGTTTTGTTAATAGCAAGCTTGCCACTGCCTCAAGCTCCTCATACTATTGAAATTCATTCTTGGACAACTCTAGATATACATAAAAAGAATTAAATCTGTAATCAAGCACAATTTGGCAGTTTTCCTATACTGAAAAAGGTCATCATCTCATTTCCTTGCCATTGAATGATAATAGCCAGGGTGAGAGAGAAAGGAGATGTGAATATTAGCCTGGTTAGTTTAAGCAGTAGTGAGGCCGGAGTGAAGATGGCCATCATTACTGCAACTGCAATACCATTACTCATCACCCGCGCTGCCAACACACAACAAGCAACTACCACATGATGACAATCCATTAAAATCTGGGATGACTGTCTTTTACTGTTTGATAGGTTTTTTTTTTTAAATAGCCCCCCCTTTTTTCTTTAAATGCATATTTCTCTATTATTAAAGAAAGCAGTTAACAATCATAGAAAAATAATTTTCCATTATGACAAAGCAAAGCAGCTGTTAAGTCCCTCCAATATAAGGATTAATTTTGTTCTTTTCAAAACAAATGTCATTGGTATATGATACAAACTGGACATTTTTTTAAAACCTGTATCTAAGAAAAGCAGTTTTGTCTAGTTCCTTTTCCCCCATCCCACATACACCAAGTAGAAAAGTCACTCCCACTACATTAATCCAAAATACTTGGGTTCCAAATTCATATTCATATTTTATTTCAAGTAAGTCCTATTTCATTTTCTTTTGTAATACTGTCTTGTTTTCCTTTCTAGCACAGATAGCTAAGCTGAGGGGCCATTAGTAGAAATAAGACACCTGACAACATGCCTATAGTTTGGTTTTCACAGTTACCTGGCTTTAGTGACATCACTGAAAGTCAGCTGAAAAAACTGATTTGAAAAAACAAAACTGATTTGAAAAAACAAAAGAGATGACATTCTGAAGCCCTCTCGAGAAGGTTTAAATTTAAAATTAACAATTTAAAAATATATTTTAGAATTTCTCTGGAGTGTTTTCTACCTCTCATTTGCAATCAGTCTTTCAAGTGTCACTTTTAAACATTAAAAACTGTATTAGTTCAGAAACCGAAATCTGAACATCTATATATCTGTCATTTTTATTTTAAGTAAAGGAATAATCAACCTGATCCCTTTATCAACAGTCATATCTGAAACTGAGAACCAGAAAGATTAAAGCAGATTTTAATGTAGATCTTTATAACAAAGCTGCACATTAAAGTTTTTCCTAATCTCAATGACACTAGCATGTCTTTATGGAAAAATTAAGACATTCTTGCCTAATGGTCCAATTTCACCATGTCCTACCTAAAGAAAATGAAAGACACAGTCTCAGATGTCTAAAATTTGAAATAATAAGACTGTTCTTCCAATTACTTTTTAAAAGAACTGAAATATGTAACTCATTCTGTCAACAATGGTATTTCACAGAAATGCTTAATCATCAAACTATATATATATACACACAATGTATATATACATAGGTATATACACATATATACATAGATATATATGTTTCAAATATTTTAAATACTAAGAACTCTGACTGAATTTACACTAGCAGAATATAAAGAATTATCCAAGAAGCTCAGTCATAACATTTAGTAAAATTGTACCAAAGAGAAAATCCATTAAGGCTAACTTCCCCAAAAGAGATTTTGCTAAATTCATTTTATTCTTTATATAGGAGTGTTATGGTTATTACAACAAAGTTTATTTATTTTTATATTTTTACATATGATGGCAGGCATTCCTATTCTACCCCTCTAGCTCCCCAATAATAGAGAATATAAACTGATGAGAGAGAGTAAAAGCAACAAATTATTTTGCTCAGAAAAATTATGCATTTCTGGCATTTTGCTGTCATTTTGATGCTTTGGATGGAAATGGTCTGGGTTTCTTGGCTTTGTCTGTGTACACAGACCACATTTACTGCTGATGTTCTATAAACAGAGTGCTTGAAATGTGTTTTTTTATTTGTCCCTAATAAAAGCAAAGACAAAAGTGGAAATGTACACATGAGCGCACACACACAAAAATAATATATTAATTGTATTTACTTTTCATGACATATTTATTATACTAAATTTAATTAACCAGTGAACATTACAACAATTTTGATTTAAGATATCCCAGTTTGAGAACTGAGATAGATAAAAAACACTCAGTGTGATCCTACAACACTCTTCTACATAGGAACCCCTTCAGCTGAGCTCCTTTCAGAATTATAGACAAACCAACTGTGTGCCCTAAAACTTTTATTATTCTATATTATTCTAATCTATTATTATTCTATTTAAAACCCTACTATTCTATCATATTAGTCATCTGATAAAAGCTATACAGTCCCAGCCAAACTGATCCTGAGATCAGTCAGGAAATCAGTATATGACGTCATTAAAACCAGTAGGACTATTCATGTGCATACAGCTAACCCTGTGCATAAGGACTCATAGGATCAAACTCTTACGCACATGCTTACATTGCTGCTGGAAATTTTTTCACTAACCACTCAATGAAGGAAGTTCTTCAGCCACACAAGTGTTTCAAGGATCAAAGCTAGAGCCTGCAACATCTAGTAGCACAGTTCATCAAATACTGTTGCAATGCTATCACTTACATCTTCCTAACCTGTGAAATACTTTTTATACTAGTATTGCTGCTCTGAGGCCACAGAACATGTAAACATTCTTATTAGAAGTAAATATATATTCATATATTACAAAAGGTCTCTCTCTGATTATAAGCAATCATTTCACTGCAATCATGTAAGATTCTGATAACTGCTCAGGGGAAATTGATATAGGTATATCAGTCATTCAGTACTGGTTTGCATCTTAATTCAACTTGATGAACTGAGAGTTAAATTTCCTTGGCACACACCATGCACAATAATGATAAGAGATAAAATTTCAATTAAATGTTATGGAGAGTTGGGACTTTTTTTTCAATTTTGATTGCTATGATGATATTTAAAATAAATAATATAAAATCTCAAACAATTTAAGTAAGTCTCTGAGAGCCCTTATTATTTTCCACACCAACTTTACTTTGTCAATTATTACCATTTTTATGCATCTCTGTCAATTCCAAGCACAATGGGAGATCTGCCTAGCTCAGCTAACCTAGGATATATGCAATTAGCTAAGACACAGAGTGGTACTTGTGCTGAGTAGCCAATTTCCTTCTCCTGTTGTGTTAATAATCCTCACATAATTATAAAGTAGTGGGTCTAGTCGTTCTACTTCAGTATGTGGAGAATACCAGTTGCCTGCTTAATGTACTATTACCATGAAGTGAATTCCAGAGATTTATAACCTTGTTTACTACTTTCCCATCCCACCCAATAATTGAAAAGGATTCAATTCTTCATTGAAAATAAAATATGCAGTAGTAGTACAGATTTTATTTGTTACCTTGGTAACAAATATTCCCTTTACAATAACTTCAAATAAGTTTTCTTGTATGGAATGATTGTTACAGGTTTTAATAGGCATGGCTGTAAATAAGATGCATTTGGCATGATGGCCTCAACATGAACTTATTAAAGTTAGGGGTCTGTAGTAAAGAACTATGCAACCTGTCCATAATAGGGGAGTTGTGTCAGAGAAAAACTGCAGCAGCACTTATTTTGTTCTTTTTTCCTATCCTATACCTAATCGTACCCAAATCATTGCCTGTTGCAGTAAACAGTACTGTTTCTATAGCATGCCATGCTGCTAAGTATTTCAGAATTTCCTGTGAAATTCTGGAAAAATCAACACAAGGAATTAGGCAGCCCAGCAAGCCAAATGGTCAAGGATTTTGGAAGTACTAATATCATACATCTAAAGCTGACTTAACAAATCACATTGGAAGACTTGATAAAATCTACATCCTTTTCAAAAATATTTTGGTTTTAAGTGACTGGCATTTTCTAATAACATAAAGTGCTATAGTGGAAATTGTTTTGTCTAATTCTAATTAATATTTTTATTTTTAATATAATTTTTATAATTAGAATTCCAAATCCTAAGAGAGCCATTTTAGTGCTTTGGTTGTATCTTCTGCAAAAACCTTTATTCCAGTCTTTAGCTGGCAAAGCCAGCCACCTGAGGAGGCCGCTTGCTGAAAAACCTAGAAATGCAAAGGAGATACTGTTAATGTTATCAGTACCTCTTATAGGCTGGGTGTTTAAGTCAGCCTCTAGGTTTAAGTAAAGGAACTGTCCCAGCTCCCAGTGATTCACTGGATTCCAAAGTAGCTTTCCTGTCTCTGGAAGACCCAGTACTCGGAGACTTGCATTTTTCTACATAACAATACAGAAATATTAATATGTGCCAATCACTTGGCAGAAATTTGAAGAAAAATGTTTGTGTAGACAAAAAATGGGGAAAGATGCTGTATTGTTTTTAATCCATGAATATTATTGCAAAAATAACTTTATTTTAGTGAGTTACCAAATCATTACATACTAAGTTTAAAGTTTTAAAGGATTAAGCTTTACCAGTTGTAAAAGTTACACGTTCTAAGGAATTCCTAGTACTTAAGCAACACATCAAAGAGACTTATGGACAGAAACTGGTTTCAAAAGAGACATGACGTCTAACAAGATAATGAGTCTGTTTGCTGGTTTAGTTTATGATTCAAATTAAGCATTTCAAAGGAATTCATAGTGGGCAATCAAGTCTTTGAAGCTGTCTAGAGGTAACAACTGAAGATTTCCATTTCAAAGACAGCATACATCAGGGTCAGGACAGACCTATGCAGATGAAACACAAGCTGTAGTTTAAACACCAGCGAGCAACTTACGTAGGGTTAACTGAAGCCATACATATCACTCCACAACACTAATCCTTTGCAATCCTAAACATTTCCATGAAATGTTGAACACCTCACATTTCAGTGGATATACAAATAAACATTAAAAAGTTTTTTTTAAAAAAAAGATAGGGGTCAAGAGACAAATCTTCAAGTTATCAAATCCTAGATTTGAGATTGCCTATTAAAACTTGATTCTGTTCCCAGTGTACACAATGCAGGCGTATAATCTGTGCTCAGAAGGAAGCAAAAATCATCCTGCCGAGGAAACAGGAAGAGAAACAATATAAAACTCTATAATCAAATCCTTTTTCTGCTAATGCATGGACACAAGGAGAAGTAAGGTCATAAAGACCTTGGTTAGGTAAGGTTAGTGTTTTGTAACAGTTGGTTGCTTCTAAACTAAATACAGGTCTCCTAATGTACCTGTTTTGTATGTATTTTGCTACCTTACAAAAAATGAAAATAACAGAAAAAATGCACTGTAGGACAGCAGGAACTAACTATATCACACAGCTGCTGGAAAAAACATTACTTTGCCAGGGTACTTACTACTTGTGCTGGCTCAGAGGTGCATACAGTCACTCATTTTCAGTCACACAGCCGTACTCCTTCTCTGCCCCAGGCACAGTGAAAGACAAATCTGGTAGTGCAACGTTCTCAGAGATAGAGAGGGAACTGAACAGCAAGGTCTTTCTTTGCAGACTTGTCATTTCATCTGCTCACATGCTCACAGTGCAGCACTAGGTTAGGCTAGTCTAAAAGTGGGGCCACACTTAGTTTCTCTTAAAGTAGGTGTAGCTGTGATCAGATTGATTGATTTTGATTCTTTGGGGAGCGAGTTGTTTTTGCTAAGATAATTCTCATATTTTTTAAATTAGTCTAGGTTCACCAATAGCAATAGGAGCTGAGAGAGACTGAGATGCAAAAGTATTAGGACATTAAAAAGGTATTACTTTCTTGCAGTGTTTTAATTACATGGTCATATTAAGCTGTATTAGAGAACATAGCAGAACTCAGGCTATATTAATACACTCACCATTGCTGTCACTGATGAAAGCATATATTTACTCCTGCTAAAAAGACTGCTAGAACTTGGGCAAAGAGCAAGACTGCGGGGCAGGGTACTTTGTTTAGAGCACTCCAGGTAAGAAATTTATTTCCCAAAGATGAGAAACTGGGGGGCTTCACAGGTGGTAACTAGCCAGCATAATACTGCTTAGGTGAAAAGAGTCTGCTGCAATGAAATCCAAAGGTGCTAAGAGTGTGTGCATGAGTGCACACTCACAACTTATTTACCAAAAAAATAAAAGAAAAAGAAAAACAAACAGAAAGTTTTAGATGATAACCAAAAGTCCAACACTACTTGCCTTTCTACTTCCTCTCTTTAAGTAACAACAGAGCCTTGTTGCACCAAACAATTCAAATGTCTGATGAAGAAGATAAATACTGGACAATTCACAGAAAAAGAGATCAGTTTTCATCTTCAACTTTACAGCTGAGCAGTCTCTCTGACTCTCAGACATACTGAACAGTTCTGAGTAAAAGTAGTAGCAATGAGCTAAACACACAGTATGTAAAATATGTAATTGAACATTATATACATGATATATGCTAACTGCCAGAATCTATAAACATTTTATCTAAGCTTCCTGGAGGCCCTACTGCACTCTTCATCCTTTGCAACACAAACTACTTGTTCATGTGTGTAGCTACCACAGCTTAAACTTTTGAATAATACTGTGAATCTTCTCAAGAAGTATTCTCTGCAGGAATATACCTATGTATGTTATAAAACTAACTGGTACAGCAAAGGTATAAAAAAGGAGGGAATCTGACCCCAAGAACTCAGCCTAGGAGAAAACAGAATCCATGTGATATTTTTATAATGGTGACCCATGAGAAAATATAACTTATACAATTTATATGTCAACAAGTAATTTAATTCATTTCCTGTCTTTATTTACAAAGCAACTGGAGTCATTAAGTCCAAAGGGCAAATTGCAACCAATTAGTTGATTTCATTTCCCCACATGGGGTTTGGTAGCAGGACAAGTTTGCAACCTATATCGCACAGCCTGTACTATCTAAAGATACAGCAACAATTCTTGAGATTGGTTTATTATGGACTTCGAAAGAATTAATTAGTGAGCTGCATTTTTTCCTTTTTGCTAAGCAAAAAGACTTAACTAGTATAACATGTCAAACTATTAATAACATCCATAACTTCAGTCAATATGAGTAATTAATTCAATATTACTGTGTATGACTTTCAGTCCTCCTTTTTTTTCTACCCAGATGGTCAGAATGGTCTAAGCTTTTCCAAGGAATGACAAGTTAACAAAAATTATACTTCTTCAAATAGTTTGCTTCTGAGAAATTTTGATGAACTCAAATCTCATTACAGCCATGGACCCTGACAGACAGCAGTATCAGAACCTCAGTATATTTGGATTTTTAAACCTACTTAGTGTGGGAAGGCATCATTTCTAATATAAAATATTTACAATAGGAAAATGGATTACATTAGCATAGTTTATGTCTCAAGCATTTTTAAATAAAAAGAATCATATAGAACATACAAATTTATATTCAATTAGTTCTTTTTTATTCCTGTTTGGCTAAAATTAACTATTCTATTGTTTTCCTGCAATAAACATCCACAGTTCCTGCTCCAGTTGAGAGAAAAGAGGGTAAATCTTTAGCTTAAAATAAGCTACCAAATAAAACAAAAATCCTTTAACTAAGTACTAGCTAAAGAATGAATAAAGTCTGGCCACTTTCACTGTTAAATATAATCTAGTATTATAATAAGACATTACTGACAAAACAGTAGTTGTAGTCAGTATCTTCCTACACAGCATATTGCATCTGCTCATCTCAGCAGCCTACCTATGAATTATGAAGGTTCTCATCCCCATTATTTAGAAGTATTTTTTATTTCTGAAGAAAATTAAACACGGTGCCTGAGAAGAATTTTGACCAATGTAAGGTATTATTACTGGTCCTTTCTGGTTTTCCTGAGTAGTTCAAAGTCTCTCAGGACATCAACAGGTACTGAAGATACCCTGTTGCCTTCTTGGTTCATGAGGAACCTCTTGGGATACATTTAACTTAAATGCATGATTCTGGATATATGTCCACTGAGTGCATTTATCACCAAACCAGAAAATTGAACCCAAGATTTTGAAACAAAACATATAATTAGACAATATACATCCCTTTTCACTTCTTTTCTTGTCACTTCTAACCTAGGGCTAAATTCCTTGTCAGATTACTTAAACAGGAATCTAACTTTCCTTTTTTCTGAGAATACTTCAGTTAACTCAAAGCAAACTCTCCTTCCTGTATTCCTTCAGTCCTAATGAATTATATTTCTCAGTCTTTTCTAACAAGTAAGTGCATATGCTTCGACACCACATAGGGAATATGAAAACTACTTCCTTGTCCTGGGTCAGAGATCCCTGTGAGGAAGTTTCTCTGGGCTTACAGATATTCCTCCAGCTTTCCTATCAGGAAGGAAACAGTTCAAATTGTTTGCCAGTTCCCATAGGCACAAACTGTTTTCTTGCCTCCTGATTCCCACACATAAAACAATATTTTTACTCCATGGAACTGGCCATGATTTTTATATTTATTTTTATTATATCTATAAGGCTTTTGCATTTTTTTGTAAGAGTATGAGCAAAAATAACCAGACAGAGAGTTGATGATCTTTGCCAAACCACTGCCCAAAATGCAGATTTGCCCAACCCTGGAAATCTCCACAACCCTCAAGAAACTGAATAACTTGACCCAGAAAGAGGACAGAAGAATGCAATGCTAAACTGAAACCCTTTCAAACAAACTACTGAAACCGTCATTTTTAGGTTCAGAACAATCCCCGAACAAAAACATGTGACAGCTTTTTGGAAACTTTGCTGTCTAAATCAGATTAAAAATCAATCTTCATTTAAAGGCTTGATCTCTATGACTGACCATACATCTAAAAATAAAAATCAATGTGTTTTAATGCTATTACAACTTCTGTAATGTAACCAGAACCCAGAAACCAAATCTACTAGTCAGGACTACCACACTACCTAAACCTGTCAAGTCAAAATACAATTCCTTTCTGGATGGTAATGTTCAGCTAAATCATTTAACTTTACTTGACACGTCCTCCTGCAGCATCAGGACCTTAGCTGCAAAAGTGGCATGTCTGCAATCAACGTTCATCATTCAGAATCTCAGATCAGGCCCTTTTGAAAAACAACTAGCCTTACAGAGAGGAAATTCTAACAACTATAGCTTCCTCTTGACAGAAAAGAACTAAAATTTAGATTGACTGTTCCCCAGTTTTGCTATGTATTGACATACAGTAGCAAAAAATAGCAGTATGTATCTCTTCCTGAGTAGTACTAGGGAGAATTTAAGTGAGGCTGTGAAACACAACCATGATACCATGATTCTTTCTGCTGCTTATTGTTCAGGAAACAGATACTTTATCATATACTACTAGAGACCTTCAGATACGGACAAGTTCACCTTAGCAACCACCCAATGGATTGCAAAAAATACATGGTGTTATTTCCATTATAAAAAAAATGGTACAGTTCTACTCCACAATCAGTAATAAATAGTTACCTCTGAATTAAATATTAGCTAATCATATTTTTGAAAAGTAAAAACATTATTTTTCTCATCAGTTTTGATAACTAACCTCTTGTAAGAAACGATGCAGATATTTTCTCATCTTTAAAATATCATCTTCTGACCTTGGGATGCCTATTCAGAAGCAAATTCATTCAGGTCCTGATTTACCAAGTAATCAAACAGGTATGTAGATTTAGAGTGAGTGGACTCAAGGGAACTACTCATATGTTACACACATATTAAAGCTGAGTACATGTTCAAAGGCCTTGGTGAATCAGCATCTTCCTAATCCATGTGAATTATTTAAAATATTTTCAAATGTGAAAGAAGCCTTCTGTGGATGAATGAGGGTTACGGAATTTTTATAGATGACAACCTGTTTTGTCAGTCACTAAAAGTGGAACCGGGAAAGGGAACACACACACAAATACAAATGGGGAACCATTCACTGAGCAATTAAGTTTAATTAATTTTTTCCACTGACTGAAGTAGGATGAGAATGCCACTAATACAAATCAATAGATCTACTAAGATTAGGGAATTATTTAGAACTGCATAAAATAAAAAAAAATTGCAATGTTTGACACAAATCATTTTGGAAAATATCACCTCAAAATCCCTAATAAATAACTGTTCTCTGGTTAACATCCAAATGACTCGTACTTTTAGTAATTATAAGCTTTTTCAGTACATGCAAATACTTCTTCCTATGCTTCCTGTGCATTTAAAAACAAAAGTTAAATTGTAGCAACTGCTTATAGGATAATTTGGAGGGCTATGGTTACACTCTAAATATTTGAGTGTATTCTTATTGAATTCATTGGAATTATTAACACAAAAGTAGTGAAACACATGCTTAGAGTAAGGTGAGGGCTTCAGCATAGTTATTTTTAAATTCCAAACTTTGAATTATATTATACATACTAAGTATCAGAAAATATCATATAGACAATATCATTAATACAAAAGCAGGGAAATTTCTTGGGACAAATTGTTACAGTATGTTCATTTTTTTATTGGTTTCGGTTTTTCTTCATTATTTTTATGGTGGTCCTTAAAGTTTATCTTCAAAAAAACTATTAAAGAATTTTGGCAGAGTTTCCTTACTCAGTTTCCTGAAATAGCAGAGGGTCTAGGCAGTGACATAAATAAACAGTTGAGTTGAATACAGGGCTTGGCTGGTCCTTTTTACCAGCTGTACTAATAAATCAATTTGATGGTGTGGATCACCCTGATGCATTCCTTCCTCTAATGCTGCTAACCTGGAGGAGCTGTTGTTTTACTATTGTACTTTCATTTGCAATACCGGCCAACTGTTCTGAAAACCCAGATGTTTGAACAGAAAAACAAACAGATGACCTAACTGAGATAAAAAGTTTACAAAGAGCTTTATTTTTTCCTCTGTACAGTTGATCTTCTGCATACTGTAATTATCAAAGCTTGATCCATCTGAAATTCTGTGAGGTTAAAAATATTTGTCAGAGAAACAAGCCCCTAGCAGGCATACAAACAAATTTAATAGAATTATTATTCCAGTACTTTTATACAAGCTCTAAAATGCTACAAGAATATTTGTACATTGCGTTTGTATATTTTCAAACAAAGCTGTGTTACTCACTCTTGAGGAGCCAACAGACCGAAATGGATTTTTGTGCTTTTACTTTCTTTACAATTAATATGGGTAACAGGGTACAGGGTTATGTTCTC
Organism: Dromaius novaehollandiae; assembly: GCF_036370855.1. Lineage (NCBI taxonomy): Eukaryota > Metazoa > Chordata > Aves > Casuariiformes > Dromaiidae > Dromaius > Dromaius novaehollandiae. Next base: position 28,324,705 of record NC_088132.1, read on the forward strand.
ACCCTATTACTGTTACAGTCATTAAAAATTAAAATGAAAATCCTGTTCTATGCATGTTTTATCTGAACCTAAATCCCTGGCAACTTATTCTTAAAGGAGATGCATATTCATTTTACTCCAATACAGGAATCGTCAAGGACTGCCTTTCCATAATAAGGCTCAAGGTTTCTGTGGAAGTATCTATTTAGTCATGGGTGTATAGCCACCCAATTTGCAAAAAGTAAGAGCAATTATATGCATTAAATTGGGTTTACCACTGAATATTGTTTTACACAAGATGTTTGCAAAACATGAAACTCCATCACTGTGTTATGCATTGGAACACCTAAATGGCCACTATCTCTATGGCACAGGAAAAGTCTCAAAATGATCAACAGCTTTATCTCCATACCTCTGAGTATTAGCATTCCCATTTTATAGCTTGAGAATCAAAGAAAAATGTGGCAGAAATAACTTCTGGACCTTGTCCTTATATGAAACCAGGAATGAGATGCAGCTGGGTGACTGACAGCTGGTGTCGATATGACTTTTGGGGGATGACTGGGAACCTTTGTACGATTTATGAAGTAAGTTTTTTATGGTGATCCTCAGTTTGGCCCTCCCTCAACCAAACTATTTAAACAAAAATCTATGCTTAGCTATGAATTCTTTGTGCTCTACAATAACAGAGGAGGAGGTGAACCTGTGTCTTTCCTTAGTCCTCAGCATCCATTAAAGCCAGTGAAAAGAGGGGCTACTTAGAAAGCAGTTCAGAGCAGAGGTTTAATTCAGGTGCTCTAAATCATTCTAAGCAAGCACAGCTTTGTGGAAATGCTCAAGTGGCAGAGCTACAAAGGGTTACAGGAGTGTTAGCTACCACAGGGGTGTAGCACTAAACCCACTAACATCAGTGACAATTCTACAATAGCCTAATGGTTTGGCTTTAGTTACATGTACTACAAGCCCCTAATAGCTGAAATCAGGACAGTTCCTTAGCCTCAGCTGTATCTGAAAACATGATACTTTTGCTCAATACAGGTATTTCAGTATTTGAAAACTCATATTAAAAACAATATGTGAGAAACAGATTTATCCAGATGAGGAAGGATTGCAAAAAAGCTTTAAATCCATAAAAAATGTTTAATAATGATAAACAGAACAATCTGTTCATTGGAACTGATTTCATGTCTGAGGAGTAGATCTGGCATTGTCTGAATGTATTCCATTGCGATTTGAATATTCATCTTTTTCTTCAAAAGCATATAACAATGAAATCAGTAACAAAAAGGTAAAAAAAAAATAGAGAAAGACATATTTTAAAGCATTGAAATCAGCAACATTCTATTCACTATACAAAAAATACTATCTAATTGTATTGTTACAAATGAATATACATAGTTATTATACCAATGCTAAGTGTACTACATTGTTGATCCTTCTCCCCTCAGAGCCAGTTAATAAAATTGGCCAATATGTGCATTACTGGCATGTGAAGAACATCTACATAGGAAATAGGAATGGTGGGGATTTCCTGGGCTGTTAAGTTCTGTGTCTTGCTATTACAGGTAAAAAATATCTTGTAATTCTGTTCATTAACTTCTCCATTTCCATCTTGAAATCACTCCCTTTTTGAAAGGATGCTGTGACCGACCAATGAACCCCTACAATGCAAGGAGGCTCAGAGGAGATGGGCAAGGACCAAGTGCTCCTGAAACTTGGGGAATAATGTAGAGTGTGATGCAGCGCAGCTCTTGCACAGAAAGCTGACTTTATCTTAGCACAAAGGAGAGCCGAGGGGGAGCCTTTGTTTTAGATAAACAGCTATGTTAGTTGAGTGGATCAGCTTCTACACAGTTGCCTGGATCAAATGGTGGTGTAAATGTTTCTTCTGGAGTTCATCAAAAGAGTGTGAATGTCTCCCTGGGTTAGCCAGACCAGCACGGGGAAGTGTATACGTACCGCAGCCCAACACAGAGTATAAAAAATGAACAGAATTTCGAAGAGAGTAAAGGGCTTGCACTGGTTTAAACCCGGGTATTCCTTCCTGACAACTGGGGACATCCAGTATCGTGACAGTGAGCATATTATACAGACCAGTAATAGGAATCATGTTTGTATGGCAATTGAACTGTATATTGCAACTCCTATATTTTCCTAAGTGTAACTTACATTTGTCTTGTGATTTCAGCATATTGCTGTATCACTATGCTACATTAAAAATCATGTGTAACATCAAGTATCTTCAAATAAGTAAATTTTGATATTAAACATTATACCTTCCATGTGTGGAATATCTAGAACAACCTGGTCTGAGAGTATTGGACTCTGACAGATGCTTCAGAACTTCCATTCTCTAATGTCTAGAAACCTCTAATTTTCAACTTAATTTTATTCATTGCTACTCATTCTTCTGCCAACATTACACTTCAGTTAAAATTGTTCTATCCTTTATGGATTTTAGAGCAGCATTGTGTCCTTTCTCAGACTATGTTTTGCTAGGCTAAATAAGCAATACTTCTTAAAGGTTTGTTTACCCAGCAAAGTTACTGCATAGTATGCTAGGATAAGAATTTATAATAGCTACTTTACGATATTTCCCTGTGTGATCATTTCTATTGTACATTGAAGGTATTTTATTGCAAGACAGCTTATCCACTCTGAAAAATATGTTATTTTAAACTTAGTAAATGGTCTTCTACTTAGCCATTTCCCTCTTAGTGAACACAGAGAATGTCTAGATAGTGAGAAGTATAATGTAAGTAATGAAGAGTGATTGGCATGATATCTTACTGTGAGTTTACCATGCAGACAAGCCTTCTATCTATGAGGTAGGCAAGCTTGCCATTCTTATGTTATTAAAATATTCAATAGCATTGGTCTTAAGACTAATTCTTGAGGAACTCACCTAGTAACCCCTTTTCCCCAAGACAGTCATCCTTTCAGTGACTTTCTTATCCACTTTTAAATTCTCTATCGATCATCCTCTTCTCCAGTTTGGTTAATAATTTTCCATGCGTATGAAATATTTCACTGAAGTCCAGAGAGATCAATAAAGACTTTAAATGGACCTTACAGAGAGGCTGACATAAGTTAAACAGCAGAGAAAAGGAGGCAAAGAGACATCTTTTTAAAAAAAGAAGCCAGTTCCAAATGAAGAAGAACAACATGTAGTCTGGTAAGGCAGGTGTAAAGCCATAACAGGACAAGCCAGAAAAGATTCCAAGGATCAACTTGTTAAAAACTATAAAGGCTAATTTTAAAAAGTATTTTCAGACATCTTGGAATCAGGAAGCCTGCCACAGAGTTCATCAGACCAATATGTGATTAAGGTGTAAAAAACATATCAAAGAAGAATATCCATAGTGGAAGAGACAAATCAATTATTCATGTCAGTATCCACTCACAGAAGTTTCCCAACAGAGCCATTCTTCATGGAGGACAAGGAATGGGCTCATACTAAAGTATCAGTAGAATAAAATTTAGAATGAACGGATTAAATGAACAATATCAAATTGCAGTGGTAGGTTACAGATAAGTCGGTTTTCACTCAAATGTGCCAGAGGAATTGAAATCCTCAATTGCTGTGATGTGGAACCTATCACTGTAATTATTGTCTGGACCAACAGAATACAAATTAAACAAAGTATGACATCAGCTTTTGAAGAGGGATCTATGAAAGATCCAGAGAACTAGAGACTGTTATTTTTGACCTTTTCACTGAGCAAATTAGCAGTACAATTCCTTACTATAATAAAGAATATAATACTCACCTGGAGTATTATGCAATACTGGGGAAAAGTCAACAAGACTTTAACTATCTAAAGCATTCTTTGAAGATTTAATATGCCAGTATTCACAGTAGAGGAATGGCAGTTGGGGAATCTGTGATAGCAGACTGCATGCAAAATACGTAAAAAAAAGTAAATGGTGAGGTTACAAAATTTGCTGGTGGTAAATAATTATTTAAGATAACCCAAACGAAAGCTGACTATGAAGATTTGCAGGAGGTTCTTACAATATTGAAGGAGTGTGGTGAAATTAAATGTCAAGACAAAGTCTTTGTCAACCCAAAGAAATTTACATGGAAAAAGTAACCCTAAGCATACTAAGACAGTGATGGATTCTTAATAACTTACTACTTCTCAGAGAAGAGTCACAGTAGATAGTTCTCTGAAACTGTCAACTCCTTAGCAAGAGCTAAAGTGTCATATAGAATACCAGGAAGCAACAGATAAGAACTGAGACTAAATTAGACATCACTATCACTCTGCTACTAGATAAATTCACATCTAAAATACAACGTGATTATGGTCATTCCATCTAAAACAGATACTACCAGAACTAGATAAGCACAGAAAACAGGGACAACAATGCTCAACAGAACAAATGACTTCCATATGAGGAGTGATTAATTGGCCGAGAACCCTTTAGCTTGGGAAAAAGAGTCAGCAGATAGGAAGAGAAGAAAATATGCTAGACATCTATAAAATTGTGAACATCATGGGAAGCTGAATAAGGAATAATTATTCACTGTTTATCTTAACACAAGTGATAGGAGGTACTCAGTGAATTGTCTATAAGTGGGTTTAAAACAAAATCAGTATGATTTTCACCCCCTAAACAGTGCATAGTTAAATGGCAGAAGTCATTGACACAAGCTCTTAGGAAACATTTGCTACTGAAGTTGTAGTTTAATGTGTGAAATGTTTTAGCATTCACAGACAGGTATCACCTTTTTCCAGTGCATACTGTTCTTTGAGTGTGGCTTTTACCCCAGAAATAATTTTCACTTCTATGCCTTCATTCGCATAAGCCAAAGGTAAAACCCTCATTAAATCTTAGGTCATGACTGGATTACAGTTTTTACATGAATGATTCAATGCATAGAGGCCCAAGGAGACGAAGACAATCCAAACTGCTCTAAGATGCAGTCTCAGTTTTGCAGGGGAGAGCGTCTGTGATAACCACATCACAGGGCATGTGAAACAAGGCACCCCAGTGCAGGGATCCTGCAACCAGTTCAGAAGCAGTAACGAGCAACCGTAACCCACATTGCTGCATCAGGACCCCTTGGCCCTCCATCTTGAGAGGCAGCAGGGCTTCATCAGCACAGGGATGCAATTGTTGTTTCCAGGACTCAAATTAATCGCCTCTGCACTACACTACCTACCAGCTCATTTGCAACTATCTCTACTGCAGCATGTAGATGTGCCCTCAATCTTTCTGTGTTTCTCCATGTATAAAATAGAAGGCAAAACTGCTTGCTTTGCTTTCAGAAATACAGGAAGGATTAACTTGTTATTATTTGTACAGAAGGCTAACAAATGGAAAGTTCAACAAAGTTTTTACCCCACCAAAGTTAGTGGCAGTTCTGCCATTGAATTCCAGAAGGCCAAGGTTTCTATCACCTACATATGCTGTTTGCTGTAAGAACTGAACTATATTGAGTTGCACTTTGGGTCCTTTTTGCTTTTTTTCCCATTTTCTTCTGACTTTCTTGGAGTGATTTTTTCCTTGCCTGACCTCTGCTCAAAGTAAGATTTAAGCTTTTTTTGAGTTATCTAACCATGAAAATAATACACTTTTCCCATATGTTCAGATCAGAAATTTTCCACTTGAATTGCTGAAAATTGGCTTAAGGGAAGGTGGCTGGGGAGGGAGAGGGAGTCAAATGCTACTTATTCAATAGAGACCTAAAAGCAAAAGGAGCTTTGTTATGAATGTTTAAGGTTGCCAATTTCATGAATATGAAATGGAGTTTCTGACTAGCTGTATGGAATGCATTTTGGAGGTGAAATGGTTACAGTTAATGCATTTTAGGATGATTTGTTAACTTGTAAATTTAACAGGCACAGCTTCTTTCTTTCATTAGGAAAAATCTGTGCTATTCTCTGAATGCAAAATGACCCTTACAGAGATTTAGTTGACAACAAGTAGGTAAATCAGGGATCACTCACAGTGCAAAGCAGTTTAGCAACAGTGATTTTAGACAGCTGAAGATCTGTCTCCTAACCTATGAATTTTAACCATTCTATAAAATTCTTATAGTCTTTTCTGTAATTCTGCCGTTGTATTCTTTTGCATTTTCTACAAATAACATTTTGATAGCACACTTCCTGACTACCATTGTACACTCCTCTGAACTCTGGGGAGGGGCACTGAAAATCCTCAAATATTCAAGGCTGAGCAGAAGTACTGACTTATGCAGTGACAACTCAATACAAACCATAACATGGTACAATCTAAAATATTTGCAGGCATTTGACAAAACTCTATGAAAATAAATTTGTCACTTTGATTATTTAGAAGTGTCGTCCACAGCATACAACAGTAATAAGAAGTAAATGAAGACAGAATTTGCTGTTCTACTGATGAATCTCAATCCACTAGATCAAACCAATCAAGGAATGATGAAGGGAAGAAGGGAGGAGGTGGAGAAAAGAAAGAAGAGAGATCATGAGTGCGCGCTAAGCCAGTTACTTGGACAGCAGATGTTGCTAGTGAAGATGTGAGGATGTCTGGCTTGCAAATTAAAGATGACACCCATCCCCACCTCCTGAGACTGTACACTCAAAATAGCATGGCTGCGGATAGCACCTTCTGTAGCACTGAGTCACGCCATGCAGCGGATCTAACCCTGAAGGCACTACAGTAGAATATGCATACTGTACATTCTGGCTTGCCATATATGCTACACGAATTATTCAAGCTCCTAACAGCTCACTAATGGTACACAGCACACTGACCACTTCCCACACGAAAAGAAGTTGAGTGTGCTTATTGAAGGCATCAACATAACTGAGGTTCTTGAGTGAACTTCACTTCTTACAGAATGCTGTCCACCCTATTGCAACAGGGGAGGAAGAGATGAGATATTCTCTTCACTTCTCCATAAAGATGGCTGCAGTACATGAATTCAAGCTTCTAATGCGTCAAAATATTGGTCCAACCAAAGCATTTTCCATATATTCACAACTACACATATATAGGCAATACCATGGGTGTCTGAACACCTTATGTCACGACAAAGAGATACAGTGATTTTCCAAGGCTTGAAACTAAGGTTTTAGTCAGCAAGTCAGCCTTCCTCCCCTACTTAGGGCTAGTTAAAATACAGATATTTCAGCAACACTTACTTTTAGACAAGATTAGAAGGTCTCTGAAACAACTTACATTTTTTTTTTTCCCAGCAAGGGATTTGAACTCATTAAAATCAAGCCTTTCCCTAAAGGTGATTCAGTTTTGCAAAGGCTCTGTCTGGTAAAATACATACAAGCTTCCACTGGAAACTTGGAGAGTTTAATGCCGCTTTACCCACCTTACTTCTTTTGAGCTGTGCACTGGAAACACACACTTCCAAGCTCCTATACCTTTTGCAGACCAGTTGATGAGCTGAAGCAAGGTGGAACCCTGGAAATACAAAAAAAGCAAACATCTTTTTTTAAAGGGGCAATGTACCGTTTGTTAAACAGTATTGGGCCTTTGGTTTTAATTCAGTGACTTAGTTTACACTAGCTGAGAATGGGGCCTTGCACAGGTAGCAGGAAAGTATTGCTTCTGAACATGTTTTGGAGTCAAGGTTTCGGATACAAAAGCTACTGATCAAGAATGCATACTTACTCAGAGTATGCATCTTGAACACTAAATTTGCTGGGATGAGATCCTCCAGAACATAAATTTTACAGTAATTTCCTAGCGGAAAAGGAGAGATGAGAGGAAGGCGCTGGAGTATTTAAGGTGAACATCTGCGTTACAAAGTGCAGCATCCTGTAGACACCCTGTTAGCTCTGAAAAAGCTGATGTCTCCTCAGAGCAAGCAGCACCATGCAAATACTAATGCCAGAAGCAGGATATCCGTAGCTGTGTGCTACTGCACCTGAGTTAATTAGCCCTGCTGGTCAAACTAATGAGCCTAGGCAGAGTGCCGTGCTGATGCAACTCAGCTTCATTTTATTCTGTGAAGTGTGGACGTACCCTAATTAATAGGCCAGGAAATAGATACAGTATGTCTGCAAGTCTGCTTTCTCCCAGGGAAGTCTAAACTGACATGTTTTATCTCCCATCCAGAAATAATATGCACAAACACAGTTTGTTAAGGTGGTTGTCAGGAACTTTTTAAACATCTGTAATTTGACAGAGTCGATCATGTGCCCACAGCCCAGCCTCCCATGTGCTTCTCTGGCAATGGCATTCTTTAATTTTTTACTGGACAGGGAGACAAAAATCAATTCTCCATATTGATTGAACCATTACTGTACATAAGAAAATACAAAGCATTAACAAGGAAGAAAAATAAGGTACATAATAAGGTTTTCAAGTGTTGTAAATACTTTTTGAGAAAATCTGTAAGCACTGATTCTAAAATGAATGAATGAGATTGTGAATGAGATTTTGTGTAGTATGGCTGAAGTCAAGGGGAACACCTGGCTTTAGGCAGGAACTAAGCTTTTAAGTGTAATTGCATTTTCTGGGTATTTCATGAGATGTATATGCTTACAAGGCCCAAGGTCCAGTCTTGGCTACAGATTACAAATTAGCTAGAGGCAATGACTATTTCAAAGACTTAAACATAGCATAAAACTCTAAAGCAAACTCCTAGGTGACCCAGTTTGTCTATTTGAACCCTAAATTAAATATATGACATAAGCTAAATGTTTATATACTACTGACACACTAAGCAATTAAACAAGAATTTAAATTGTAGTATCATGCATGCAAAACAAATTTGATCCAAGTTCTCTTTTGATAACTATACAAAGTTAGTCAAGCAGACCGTGTGTAGAACAGACAATTGAAATAACAGCCCTAAGTCTGAAAAAATTATCTACACATATAAGTTTAACTATAATAAACCTTCTCCAGAAAAAATCATGATGACCACCAGTGAAAAGCTGAATCAATTAAATCTGATAAATGGCACATGAAGCCATTTACAAAATGTAAATATCAAGTGTGTATAATACACTCTGCCATTCACAGAAATATTTAAAGCTGTTAAGTATTCAACTTTATCAGACCGTGTGCTTTCTTAAGGCAAACACTATTTATTTATATGTTTGTGTGCATGTGTGAATTTATGATCTCATGTATTGGAAAAGTTGATACAATTTACAATTTTACATAGTAAAATTGTGAATATTTAGGTTTCTCAGATATTTTTCTGAATGTAGAGGCAATACTATATCAGTGAGATGCACATTTAAATTTTTCTCACTGTATTTCTAATAATTCATTAGGATATTTTAGAATTCCTTCTCCCCGATCTCCCCCATTTGAGTCTTCTGGGAGAGAAATTCCATTTCCTACTAAATTTGAGGATTTCAACATTCATTTTACCTCGGGACAACTTTTGAAGTATTACTTTCCAACAAGAAGAAATTTTGGTTAGAAACAATATACCCAATCAACACTAAGTAGCACTTAATGATTTTTTTCAGAAGAGCGTAAAAGATCGCAAATTTCGTCATTATTAGCTAAGCAGAAGAGTACACCATGTTCAGCTATTTCCAAGTCATAAAATTTCGTTGGTATAAACAACACGAACATGGAAAGTCAACGCTTGATGCACCTGTGAGCTCTGCGGTGTCATGGCGCTGTGGGGCCTCCCCGGGGGCTGCTGGCCGGGCGCGACGGGGCGGGGCTGCTCCAGCCCGGTCCGGTCCTGGCTGGTCCTGGCTGGTCTGGGCTGGTCCTGGCCACCAGGGCCCGTCCCCCTGCCCCGGGGTGCAGGGCCCCAGGGGTGACTGAGGCAGCCCCAGCCCCGAGAGGCGACGGGCACTGCCGCGGGGACAGGAAGGGGCTGGGGCAGGGCCAAGGCGGGGCTAGGGCCAGCACCGCTGCGGCATCACCGGGCAGTGACTGGCAGGGCCGAGATGGCAGCCACGGGGAGGCTGGGGGCTGGCAGGGGCAGGCAAGGCCAGCGGCGCCCTGGGCCCGGCACCCGCAGCAGCAGGCAGGGAGGGCTGGCTGACCTGCTGGGGCAGAGCCATGGCTCCAGGCACAGAGCAGGAACAGCAGTGGCTGGTGTCTCTCTCCCATAATCTTTCCAGTCAAATAATCTGCTATAATTCCGACATACACCCTGTCGTGATCTCCCAGGCCCCTACGCATATGACAAAGAACAAAATACTACCTGCGTACGTCTGTAAATAAAGGCACTGTGTCCACACAGACTCTGCTCCTCACCCCCCAGCTGCATTTACCTCACCCAAACCTCCTTCCAGCCTCCGTCCCACCTGCCTCTGCTCTCTCAGCCCTTGTCATCTATATACAGATACACTCACCACATACACCTACATGGAAACCTCTCTATTTCTTGCGTATACAGCTGAGGAACAATCAAACCGCAGATCACACAGTTTTGAGGGGTTTGAGATGCCCCTCAGGGAGCTGCTGTGCACACGAGGGAGCAGCACACACCGAACCAGCAGTGCCACGTAGGTGGGGCAGGCTGGTGTTTGCTCCCCTTGGAGCGACTGCTGTGCGATGCAAGCACTGAAGACACAGGTTAAGTTTAGGGAAAAACATCCAGGATGTCAGCTGCAATATTAGTATTTCATAGCGGGACCTGGACTATCACAGAAAGGAAGACAATTGATTTAAAAAGCTTGAAAATGCAGCCCTAAATAAGTCAGCTATTGAGTAAAAAAAATCTCAGTGCCACTTTTATCTCCTCCTTTTCCACATTTGAAAATCTCGCCCTCTTTCCCTCTGCCCTGAAAGGCCGCTGAAATACATAGCCCTGACACAAAGCTCTTTAGTCAAAAGGCAGGTTTTGTGTTTTATGACATTTTTTAGGTTCTGTTTGAGCTTTGGATCTTTTTAAAACAAGAGCTTCTCTTTGATTGATGCTATTTTTTTTGTTCCTTCTTCTCCCCCAATCTGTACCCCCTTTTTTCAGTTTAGCAGCCGAGCTGAAAATTCAGTTACTCGCTGAGCTTCGTATTCTAATTGACTGGAAATGAAAATCAATGCTGTGCCATTAATGAGCCCTGAGAGTCATTACAGTATTTTTCCAAAGTGCTAGCCATGCAAATGAGAGAAAAATGAGACCCAAAATTTATAAATCAGTGTTTAAAAATATGTCTGTAATTTCACAACGTGGTCAAAGCCCTGGAAGGCCTTGATATACCAAGTTTCCAGTTCTGACCCTCCACAAATACTTTCCTTTTTGATAGCTTATTTGAGGTGTCATTTACAGATGGTGCAAAGTCCAAGTATGCAGCAACATGCATAAAAGCCTTCTCATGCTTTAAGGAAGCAAAAAGTTATTTCTTCCTTGTGGCAGCATTCCTGGGTCAGAATTTCTGATTTTTGCTGGCTATCAAGCTAAATAGGTTACTGACAAAAGATATGGGCCATTCAAAAGACTTTAAACGAAGGCCCTAGCATGTAGTTGGGCTAAACCTGTTCACTTCATGGCCAGTTTCACACAGCAAATAATTTCAGCTGGTCTCCTCACTCCATACTGTGCTTTTCTTCCTGGCAAGTTATATAGCAGTGCTTTCTGAAGTAGATTTTTTTCTGTATTTGTTATGGGGCCACTGTTGCCCATCAGCGGAAGGCAAGCCATTAGTTATTGTCCTTGTTACTGAGAATCCTCAGTGACAGGAGAAAAAGGAAAAACAGTAGAAACCATTCTAATTTCTTCCTCAGCTCATTTCTGCCTAGGTTCAAGGCACATGTTCTGGCTGTTGAAAATGCCCAATGAGGAATGAGGGAGCAAGGATATTATCATTTGTCTTCACTGAAGGTTATTCTTAAAAATAATACAGTTTGCTCATGTAGCATTTCAAAGTCCACTCTGGAAAGTATCATAGTATTAGTTAAGGTTAAATATATATTTTGCAGGTAACAAAGCACTGAAAGCTTGTACAAAAGAACTGAAATTATCATTATTGAGCTCCTATCCCATAAGACTTCACTGAATATTCTATTATATTATTCAATTTCCCCTTGACCTGATTTTGTTCCCCTGATTATAACAATCATAGAGCATTTCTCAGAATGCTCAAGGTGGCTTCTGTAATAAAACCAGCTAAGCCTAAAACCTTTCCCCATGCTCTTTAAAATATAAGCCCATTTTAAATTGATTGACTAAAACAAAACGCCCTCCTCATTCCTCAAGGGATTTATCAGATGAACCTCGGTCACACTGTCAGCTCTTGCATGGGCTTCCAGGGATTCAGAATTCAAGATGATGAGAGGTGATGAATCTTGGTCATATGAAAACCCTCAGGGATATAAAATTTTATTAGGTGGCAGATGCAAAACACAATTAGCCTTCAACCCAACCATTTTATTTCTAGTAAAGGGGCTCTCTGAGTCAAGATAATTGTCCCCGCTTGTCTAGAAATCTATGAAACGATCTATTGCTCATAGAAATGCTGTTAATAACTTTTTTTCTTTTTTCACTTGCACCTCTGGCTCCTGTTAAGGTCACAAGTTAATACAATAAGGTCTGGGTGAGATCAGTGATTTCTTTACAGAGCCAGGACTGACATCTTTATTTAAGTCATATTCATTTTGAACTGTTCCAGTTATCTACTTTTGAGGAAGAAGACACCTACAGTCACATTCAAGTAATCTGATTATCTGTTTCTAAAATTTTTATATTTATTGGCATATGCATAGCTAGCCCTGCTTTTACTTACATTCTACATCCTTTATACATTTTGAGTACTTATAGTGATTTAAAATGTACTGATTATTTAACAGGTGAAGCACTGAGGATTTCAAAGTTTTGTTCTCACTATACGAGCCATTAATTCATTAACTGGTATTATTAACTCATGTGCTTTGTTTTCCCTGTATAGAAAGATTTTTAGATGTATGAAGCATTTTTTTTATTATTATTATTTATAAGATTAGGTAGATTTTCTAACCATTAGCATTACAAATCCTTGGACCCTTTCTCTGTTGTCAGTTAATCCATTACCAAAGCAGACTAAATCATGCTGGATAACACAGTTGCATTCTGGAATAAATTTATGTACCACCATCTTAATGTATCACCATTTTAATGTCAGTTTCTTTCCTTACATTAATACACAGTATTAATTTCTAAACTCTACTATTCCAAAAGCTGTAACATAAGAATCTACATTCATGGGACAATTGGAAAGTGAAAAATAAAATGGCACCACTTTATGTGATTTAGTACACTGTATTTTTGCCAGTTAGGCCTATGTGGCTAATATTTGAACCTAACTGCTTACTGTTAAAGAGTCCCCACCAGAAACAGTCTAGCATTCCTGAGGTGAGTAGTCACACAGCCTTATACTTTGTAAAGTCATATATATGCTTCAAAATTATTGTAATACACTACCAAACCAAGAACCATTTACATCTGCTTTGAGCACACAAGCTCAGTGATTGCAAGACAGGGACTGCAAGACAGACCAAGACAGGGATTCATCCCGACCTCAAGCTTCATCCTTTATACATCTTATCATACCACTACTTACACAATTCACAACAGTTATTAGCTTTTAGTGCCTTTTAACCAAGGCAGAACTAACCAAAAATCAAGAGACCAGAGTCTTAGATCATGAAAATTCCATTCCCTATAATTTCATGTACATTTTATATTTTTCATATCTACAGCATTCATACATTTCTTGATTTTGAAGCTTTTTTGGAATGGTATTAGTATGAAAAGCATGATAATGACTGTTTCCTGTCTGACCCATTTTTCAAGAAATACTGAAAACATTTTCTATTATGAACTGGAACAGGAAGTCCAGTCACAGAGCTGCAACATCACTGGGATAACTCAGAGGTGGTGGAACAGCTCATATGACTGGAGTGCTGTGATAGACTCAAGTGCTTCAGGATAGTCAGGCAGGGGAGATGAGGAGGGGGGCTGCCTTCCATGTGAAGGGGCAGTCAGATGTGGGGGACAGATGACAGGTGGGTGAGAGCCTGTAAGTCAGGGTCAGAGGAGCGTCCAGCAAAGCTCAAGGTGAGGAAGTGGATGAAGACTTCTTTAAACAATTTGGGGAAGTCTCTGTCACACAGCCCAGTCCTTCTGGAGGACTTTAACCTCCCTGACATCTCCTGGAAGGGCAATGTGGTGGGAGTCCTGCAATCAAGAGGATTTCTGGAGAGTGTCAGGGTAACTTCCTGATACTGATGGGACAACCAGGGGTGATGCACAGCTGTGTCCTCTATTCACTAATAAGGAAGGACTCAGGGACATGATGATCAATGGCAGCCTTAGCTGTAGGGACCATGAAATCATGGAGTTCAGCATCCTGAGGGGAGAGAGGAAGGAGAGCAACAGAGCACAGACCCTGGGCTTCAGGAGAACAGATTTGGGCTGATTCAGAGACTGGTACGTGGGATCCCATGGGAGGCAACTCTAAGGGCAAAGGAGCTCAAGAAAGCCGGTATGTCTTTAAGAACAGCATCCTCCAAACACAAGAACAGTCCATCCCAATACCCAGAAAATCAAGAGTTGGCTTGGCTAAGAGGGGAACTCCTGGCACAACTCCAGTGCGAAAAAAGAGCATACAGGAGTAGGAGGCAGGGAAAGGTTATGAAGGAGAAATTTAAAAACATTGCCTGGGTATCCATAGGTGGTGTCAGGAAAGTTAAAGCTGAACTTGGAGTTGGAGGGACATCAAGGGCAACAAGAACTTCTACTGCTATGTTAGTAGTGAAAGGCTGAACAAGGAAAATGTGGGATTGCTGCTGAATGGGGCAGTTGATTTAGTGACAGCAGACACAGCTGAGGCTGAGGTACTCCCTGCCTCCTTTGCCTCGGTCTGCACTGCCAAGGTCTGCCAGGCCTCTGTGCTTAGTGACAGGGCCCAAGGAGGAGAGGAGCTACCAGGCAGGTATGAGGGATGATTCAGGGATTGCTTGCAAGGGGAGAACTCGACCTGCACAAGTCCCTGGGATGCCATGGGCTGCAGCTGAGGGTGCTGAGGGGACTGGACAATGCCCTTGCAAAGCTGCTCCCTATCAGCTTTGAAATGTTATGGAGATTGGGGAAGGTCCCTGACAACCGGAGAAAGGCAAATGTTGCAGCGAAGTCCAAAAAATGACAAAAAGACAGTCCAGGGAAAGACAGGCCAGTCAGCCTCACTTCAGTCCCCTGGGAAAATTGTGGAACAAGGACTCTTGAGCACATTTCTGGGCTCACGAGGTAGAAGAAGGAGAATGGGAACAGTCAGCATGGATTTACTAAGGGTAAATGGTGCCTGACCAACCTGACTGCCTTCTGTGATAAAATGACTATATTTGCGGACAAGGGGAGAGCAGCGGAAGGCATTTACCCACCCCTGTTTCCCCACTTATTCTTTTTCTCTGTAATCCACTATCCATCTAGGCTATCAACACACTGTGGCAGAGGCTGCCTAATGCTCTGCATTTGTACCCTGCTGATCATAAGAAGGCCTTCCTACATTTTGGATATAACTCTTTTTGGAGTTAAAGGTGATCTGCACAGTGGCCTCATCCCAAGAGAGGCTCATGTCACCTTGAGGTTCAGAGGTACACAGCCTGAGTGCACACCGTGTCCCCTCCTTGCCAGTTTTTCCACTGGAAAGAAATTGGGCCACAACAGGCAGAGAGGCAACTGCTGTGCACTCAGCTAAGATACCCCCCTCCTCAAGTCAGACCTGGAGGTTGAAAACCTGAGCAAATCTGCCTCACCATCAAAATCTATATTGGTCTGCATGCCAGTGCAGTCATGGTCTTTAGGATGTCATTGAAATAAAACAACAAATCGATCTCTAATGCAGGACAGAGAAAGAAAGAGACAAAAGCATCACTGTACATTTTTGTAGATTTTTGAGTACTTTCTGCCCTTTTCTCCTCAAAAAGATACAAATTTACTTACATTAATTTCAATACACTTGTTTTGTGGCATACTCTCACAATACGAGCAGGCCTTGATGAAGCCCGATGAAGCAGGACCCCAGCAAGTTTCACTTAAGCCTCCATGTCAAATCTGGTTTTGCAAATGAGTAGTCTGATGTTCAGAAAAGAGGTCTGTCTGACTGAACATCAGATGCAATGAATAATTGTACTACATGACTTTTTTAACATTGTAAATTTTCCCCTAGATATCAGAACTGTTAGAGCAGTTCGTCTAACAGAATTTCACGGGAATGTTCAAGGCACTTGACTTTAGTCTCAGTGACTTAAAAGAAACTAGACTAATTATTTTCGTTATGCTTAAACTGAGTCACAAATGACTTGATGTCTTTGTTCAAAGTTTATCTAAATTACCCTCTGTTCATTGGCTTTGTCATTATGTATTTAAGACTCTAAAGAGAGTGTGAAGCACCAAGACTTGTTCACATACCACCAAAATGCCATGTTTTGTCAATTCATAAGCACGTACTATCCCAATGATAAATAGCAAAGACAGAATGTTTCCTTCAAATGACCGACAAATATATTATTATTTTACAATGTTAAGGCTTGCAGCTTGGGATATATTTTATATGCAGTGAGGAAAATGTTACAAAACATTACTTTGCAGCTGACCAAACAACCACTGAATTAGGGCAAACCTTCAAAGTCCATCTGGTCTTTCAGATATTTCCTCTTGCTGTCGTTCACCTTTTCTACATAGAAGTTAAGTTCATATCACAAAAGATTCCTTAAAAGTTCTAAGTTTTAGCTAAGGGTCTGCAAGCCTTTGTTGTCAGGGTTCAGTAAAGCTGTAAAGTTACATAGCTGACTGTGATCTTGGATGATAATTTTTTCCATACACGAATGAACTTTGTTATTTTATTTTTAATTTTGTTTTTCCACTTCTAAAATTGAGGGAGCAAAAAACCCCAGTATATGGCATGCTTATTTACAGTCTTATATAAACACAATAATGAAGGCTGGTTTGTAAAAATGCTGTTGTGAACATATAATTATTTTGCCTATTATGTTCTCTAACAGAAAATGTGGTAAAATTTTTGAGGTTGGAACAACTGCTTTATAACTTCAGTAACCATGTTTGTGAAGTCATTTGGGTTTGATTTTGTTGTTAAATACGACCACTATATTGACATATTCTACAGCTCTAAATGCGCTCTATCTCTGTAATATAACCAATACATATTAGGAACAGTAAAGTCACTGTTGTGTGAATTTAGGTGTATACTTAAATTACTCAAAATTAGGATTTAGAAAAGAACAAAACAAATGTAAGAAAGTCAAACAAAACCTAAAAATGGTAATTAAGATACAGCAGGCATTGTTTAAGATTAGGAAGTTACAGAAAGACTTGTATAGTTGTACATAATGGAAGAAGACATGGGGACTACATGGACCAGTGTGTCAATGATCCACAGGATTACTACAGAGAAGAGAGATGCCAGGTTTTACTGTAAGGTAAGTATTAGAGGAATGGGTTGTTGGAGGCACAGAAAAATTACATTAGACCATCTCTATTAGGTATCATACTTTTAGCTAAGTTCAATGCTGTGTATGCTATGACCCCTCAGAAAATACAGATTAAAGTGACAAATAGAAAGTACTAGGGTTAATAAACAACTTATTTAAAATAGTCAATTTTTTTGGTCAGATTCAAACCACTGCATTTATACATATAATTCTCACCTTTAAAATCTAAATGACTATCTCATATTGTCTGTACAAAACTTCAAAAGGCCCACAGATACAGATCTTGTACACACTTTTTTATATATACATATTCTATGCCCACTTGTGAACAGAAAGGTTTACTAGTTCCTTAAAGTTAATACTAGCCTGTTTAGCAGTCATTTTTCAGTACCATATATTGCACAAGTAAGAATATAGTGCCACAAAGGATTGTGCTAGAGATGTGACACCAATTTTAATTTTGAATGGCCTTACTATTCATGACTGCTTTCTTAATTTTGTGTCCACCAATTTGATACCTCTTCTTGCAGTACGAAAATTCTTCTCTACAGTTCAATGCTCTCCAGTATAGTAATCTCCCTTGCAGCCATTAAAATAATAAATAATCTACAGAGGTTCAGGGAACTTTGCTGTAAGCATTTACAGATAGAGTAATAATTCTCCCAATCTCCCTGTTCATTTTCAACGAATTTCCTCAGCATCTGTTTTAGTGTCTGATCAGATCATTCCATAAGGCCATCTGTCTGTGGATGATAAGGAGTGGTTTGCAAACAGGAAATCCTCAATAGCCTATATATTTGTTTATTAAATATATGTTTTATCTTTTAAGGTTTCCATGGGTTTAAGAAGTGCACACTTTTAAAAAGTGCAAGATATTTGAAACTTACATCAGAAGTGTGGGGCAGAAGGAAATGATTTAATCACTGTAGGGCTGAGCAATGTTCTCAGACTCAGTCTAGTGCTGCTCATGTTTGAAAAGAAATGAATGGGGCCACTTGCTCAGTAGGTGTTTGATTATATACCGCAGAGCAATATTTGTATCCCTGAATTACACTTGACACAATTTTAAAGTGCTTTGTTCAAAGGAATAATTAAAAGAAGGGAGAGGAAATGGCAATGATTTGGTCCTTTGGGAGATTTGGTCTTTGTGGCCCAAATGATAAGCCAGCAGCACTAATCTGGTTTTAGATATATTGGGCAGGAAATTAGAAACAGAAAGTGAGAGGCAGGACCCACCAAAAGCATGGGAAGATGGCCAGACTCTTCAAAGTGATCAGGAGATATTCTTTCATCAGATGAACAAGAGGACAGAGAAGCCAAACCTATCGGTGCTTAGGGAAAGCTAAGGGCTGGAAGCTTTCTGCTCGGTTAAAATACAACTGCTCAAATTAGCTAAGGAAGTTATGAAGAAGTAACAAGAAAGGACTGTTTTAGTTTTGTACTGTTTAGCATCCCAGAAAATGCTTCAAAGACAAGATATTTTCCCCAGCTGTTCCTGAGATCTTGACATAAAATGTTCAAAAGATCCATTACTAACACTTACAGGCAAGGTCTGGCCTAGAGTGAAATCTAGTGAGGGCATTTTGCCTAGGTGGATACGCTTGCTTCAGCAGACGTCAGAAACATTATTCATTCCCAGTATTACTGTGGCTGAAGCGTCTGGCCCTGAAGCTCTCCTGTGTCACTGGAGCAGTGCATGGCCAGAGGACTTTCCTTGCCAAATTATAAACAAGGATATTCTTTTTCTCCCTGGACTCCTACTCTTTCCTAATCAGTTATGGTCCTCTGATCACACAGCTTATTTTATTTATAGTTTTTAAGTTACAATTTAAAACTCGGATTAGATTTCTCTTCCACTTAGCTTGCATCTCTTTATTAGATGACTGGATTCTGTCTTTGTATTTGCCAATTATATTGTTAAAAACAAACACTGGAACCCTCCAGCATTTGACCATAAAATATCAGGGGAGGTCTAAATTCATGCTTCCTTTCTTCTTTTTGTTCTTGACATCAGACCTCACATGATGTACATTTTTATCTGTATGTATTAATTAGTATGTATACAATACCATAAAAAGGGCTTAGCTCTTTCCTGCAAATTTAGAAAAAATTCAGTTCTGCCTTATAAAGTGCTGGCTAATACTGTTTTCTGACACTCAATTTCTTAAGATTGAATCCTGCCTTCCAACCATGTACCTTCGCAGCAAGGTATACTTGGCCAATGGGTCCTCAGCTGTAACTGGAACTATTTCCAGCTAATGCTTCTAGGCTTGTCTTCTTAACTACTTCGATGGATTTCAAATAAACCCTGAGAGATGTCATTCCTCCTCATTGTATTTGTGTTTTTCTGAACCAATCCTACCTCACTGATTCTTCAGCTTCTTGTTGCAAAGAGTGTGTCTGGAGCATATGTGCTCAGTTTGAAGACCCATATTTTACTTTCAAGATAGTGGCATATGTAACAAAACTTTGAAGAAAAGAGACATGTTTCTCCCCTTTCTGCATAAAGACAAGACCTGTCAACTGCATCAGCAAGGTTACAGATGAAAACACCCATATTAAATCAACTCTTCTACACTCTGAAATCCCTCTACAACAGACTTCATAGCCATACATTATGTACTATGTGAATATTATTCATATATTACGTGAATAATTCCTCAGTATGTTACTTGGATCTGCTCTATCATAAATTTGACATTGATTACTTGCCTCCTGAAAAAAATGAAAAAAAATTAAGACAACAAATAGAAATCAACAAGAAACACTACCTGAGTGTGGATTTATTCCCAAATGCATCACTTTTTCCTGTCTTCCTTCTCCTCCTACTGTCCAGTTTTATATTTCTTTCAGGCAAAATTATGAAAAGTGCAGTGGACATGTACTAGCATTGAAACACCTTAAGTTAGAAAAAAGACAGAAAAAGTCTGTGAATTGTTAACTGAGAAAAGAAAAACTATGTAGTTGAATCCAAAACCAGCAAAAGTTATTATTGAATCAGAAGTCTTTTCTCAGTGATTGGAAAAGAGTGAATGAATTCCTTCCATTGCAAGCCACCATTAAATACTTTTCACATACTTATCAAAAACTGGATGGGTATCTAAATGAAACTTAATTACTATTCCTCAAATAAATAAAGACCAGACAGTTTGCCAAGGAACCATAAGGGGGGTTTCATCTTTCATGTCAATGCTAACTATTGTCTTTGGTTAAAAAGAGGGCTCTTTCAGAAAAGAATAAAATACTTCACACATACAGTTGTTTTGGTGACCCATTCAAAGAAAAGAGATCAAAATCTACATTTAGGCTGGTACTTAAATATACATGAGGACTGTGAAATATGTGATAATAGATAAACAGGGATATTAGGAATAAACTGTCATCTCAAATTTAAATATTTTGCTGTTGCCCTAAAAAAATCCTCACCACAAAAATCAGTGGCTAGAAAATCAAATAAAACCTATGTGAGACAATTTTTAAAAGAGAAGTTAACTTATTGTTGATGTGTTCTTTACTAGCTGGTGAAAAACTGATGTATATGCATTTTCAAGTTTCAGTAAAAAAAATTCAAGGCAAAAATCACTAGTTTTACATTAGTCAAGTCAGTTTAGTATTTTTTACCCTTTTTTCTCTCTAAATTTTTGTTAATAATAGACACTTGCACAAAAACAATTTCCTCTGGGCATGGATAGATGTTCTTTTGGTTGATCTCAAGAGTGACATCTCACAGGTCTTAAAAAGTATTGCCTCAGGACTTCTTTCTCTTTCTTTCTTTTAAGACATTAGCCTAACAAGACTGATTTTTTTTGTCTATTTTTTGTTGCTGTACCAATTTTTTTCATGTCTGCAGGAGAGGAGAAGTAGTTGCTCATAGAATCTTTTTTTTTTTTGTTCCAAAACCTGAAAATTCTCAGTTCTTCACTCACTGGCAAGCTGAAATTTCCAGCCACTTATCACTTAGATCAGTTAGCTTTACAGGCAGTACAAGGGAAGACAAAGCTTTCCTTCTCTGCTTCTTGTTATAGCTATTTTTGTACTTTTTGTTCTTGTAAAAATATAACCTGATTTTTTTATTTATTTATTTATTTTTTTTTGGCTTATCTTTGTCTCCTACATGTCTGACCTCTGCTGAGGTGTTTGGAAGCTCATGAACTTCTTCACAAATGCACAGAAACAATTAATTGAAATTCAAGCCAGAACTTCCCATACCTGTCTTCAAAAAGTTCACTTGGTAAAATCTGTTCTAGAATGATGCAGTTAAACTACATTATTTGAGATTGTCCCTCAGTCTAAAATATACTTAAATTCAGTTCTACATTTCTTAAAAGTAGGCATAAATTAAACTAATATTCAAGGATTCTTTTTACATAGCAATATTTAGATGCCCAAGTGTCTGCAAATAAAAATAGTCCCTGAATGGTTCCCACAGTTCTCTTTCACTTTTTGTATATGAATGTATTGCTAGATAAGTAAATAACTCTCACAGTAAACACAGACCTTACTTTTGTCTCATGTATATTTGACTGAAACTCTGGATTGAAGTGTAGCTGGCTACTCCTCCTGCTCAGTCTTCTCCAAAAATGATTAGAAGTTAGAGTCCACCGTATGGTGCTCTGAGCTGCAGTCAGAATATTACCTCTTTACAGACCATTCTTCAAAAGAGGTGCCTTGGAACTTTTGGGCTACTTTCTTCTAATATAGATACTAGAATTAAAATATACCCATCAAAATCTCCTGTCTTTTCATAGATCTGACAAAATCCTAGTATTACAGAGAGAAAAACTTATTTCACATGCAGAAGGAAGTAAGAAACTCTATACTGGATGCTTGAAAGAGGAATGAGCTAAGACATTTTGCACAGGTCAAAAAAAAATTTACAAAATGATTGATACTTACAAAGGACACATTCAGCTTGAACATTTTCAAATGTGAGGCAAAAGTGAAGTGAGAAAGATGTGCGTAGAATGACCTCTGATCAAAATAACTGTGGACACTACAGACCACAGTGTCTTCTCAGAGCCGTACAAATGCTGCAGGCAAGCCCATCCTCAGGCTAAGGCAGGAGTAACCATGTTTGCATATGCATATGCATACCATGGTATGTATGCATACCAGGTAGATGTTCTTCTAACCTGTTTTTTAAATCTTTCCAGTGAGAGGGATCAAACGCACCTTGATAATTTGTTCCATTGCAAAATTTTTCCCTTTAAAAGATTGTCCTAACTTCTAAAGTATATGCACCTTGTTTATTACTTTTCTCCTATGTCAGTGGACATAGATGATCAGTTGATCATCATCCTCTTTAAAACCAAATTTTACATAATTGAAGACTTGTCACATTTCTTACAGGATTCTTCTCCACAGAATAAAAGCCTCCTAACCCTTTCAACTTTTTTTTACATATATACAATGCTTTTAAAACCACTCATGGTCTTCCCTTGACTGTCTTAATTTTATCTACTCTCTACTAAAGCTGTGTGACCTATACTGTGCATAATACTCCAGAAGAGACATCATGACTACCAAGATGAATCACAGAATCATAGAATGGTTGAGGTTGGAAGGAACCTCTGGAGATCATCTAGTCCAACCCCCCGGCTCAAGCAGGGTCACCTAGAGCATGTGGCCCACAGTTGTGTCCGGATGGCTTTTGAATATCTCCAAGGAAGGAGACTCCACAACCTCTCTGGGTAACCTGTTCCAGTGCTCAGTCACCCTCACAATAAAGAAATTTTTTCTCATGTTCAGATGGACCTTCCTGTGTTTCAGTTTGCGCCCATTGCCTCTTGTTGATTGCTGGGCACCACCGAAAAGAGTCTGGCCCCATCCTCTTTACACCCTCCCTTCAGATACTTATATGCATTGATAAGATCCCCCTCAGCCTTTTCTTCTCGAGGCTGAACAGTCCCAGTTCTCTCAGTCTTTCCTCATAAGAGAGATGTTCCAGTCCCTTAATCATCTTAGTAGCCCTCCACTGAACTCACTCCAGTAGCTCCATGTCTCCCTTGTATTGGGGACCCCAGAACATGACACGGTACTCCAGGTGTGGCCTCACTGAGGCTGAGTAGAGGTGGAGGATCACCTCCCTCGACCTGCTGGTAGTGCTTTTCCTAGTGCAACCCAGGATACCGCTGGCCTTCTTGGCCATGTTGCTGGCTCATGGTCAGCCTACAGTCCACCAGGACCCTCAGGGCCTTATCAGCAGAGCAGCCAGCAGGTCATCCCCTAGCCTACCCTGGTGCCTGGGCTTGTTCCTCCCAGGGGCATGACTTGGCATTTCCCTTTGTTGAACTTCATTCCTCTCTGCCCATCTCTCCAGACTGCCAAGATCCCTCTGAATGGCAGCACAGGAGGAGAACAATTACCTCTTATGCCCTAATGCTTCTGTTAGTGCAACTAGAATGGCAATAGCCTGTCTTGTAATGGCATCATATTGTCAAACCATGCTCTGTCTGTACCAGAGCACAGACAGCACCTGTGTCCTTTTCTGTGGTATTGTTTTCTAAGCAGTTATTTTCCATTTTGCAATTCTTTTTCTTCCTGCATCCAGTACTTTAGTCTCCTCACTCATCAATTTATCAAGATCATTTCTTTAAAATTTTAGTTCTATGCTCAAAAGGGCCTGCAACCTCTCACTTCCGAGTGTCCTCTATAGACTTCCACTAGTCTGCTATTACTCCATGTGCAAGATAGAAAATTGAAAGTTTAGCATGAAAATGAATATAATTCATTTATAATTATATGATATTACAATTATATTTATAATTATATTATAATTACTACTACTAAATGAAAAAAATAAAGCTAAATCATGTTAGAAAGCAAGCAACTATCCTTAGAGATTTTAACAAGCTGTGAGCCAGCCAGCAGTAGTAATAGCTAAGCCATAATTGCTTGGTTCACTTATAAAAGATGTGATGTGTTCAAAAACTCAAGAGAGTCAAGCAACACCACTTCTGCTGAGTGTTCCTTATCCAGAAGGCCCTGTACCCTGTAGGAAAAGAAATTAAATTGGTTTGACACGATTTGTTCTTGACAAAGTAACACTGACCGTACCTTAGCACCTGATTATCCTCCAAGAACTTACAAATTGATTATTCAATAATTTGTTCCAGTAGCTTTCCGGTATTATATTTAGGCTGAACAGTCTATAGCTCCCTAGGTACTCCTTCTTCCCAGTTTAATGATAGGTATTGCATTTGACCTTCCCTGCTCCTCTGAGACATCATTGGTCATCCACAGCTTTCTGGAGATCATTGCTAATGGTTCATAGATTGCGTCAGCTAGTCCTTAAACAGTCAAAGGCAAATTTCCTAAGACCCTGGCAGTTAGAATATATCTAACTCATCTAAAAAGTATTTAACCCAGGCCTTCATTATTCTTATCTGTGTTCCCATCCTCTTGACATTAGTTGTGTTATGCATATGATCACAATTAACCTTTTGATGAATTCTGAATCTAAAAGGGAAAAGATATTTCAGTCTTTTCAGCATCAACATATATTTGTTCAGCATCCCAGTTCTTAAATGGAATTACATTTTTCTTTTAATTTTAATTTATTTACAGACTTCAAAATACAAATATCAGTTTACTTCTACTGGCAGCAAATAACTGCTTATGAACTGAAACTAACACTGAACTGAACAAACACTTACGAACTGAAAATTGGGCCAGTGATAAGCAGGCAATGCACAGCCAGCTTGCTCAATACAAAAATATCTACGCTATTAGTCAGTAAACTTAATGTATTCTTTCTATCTAAATTTATATAACTGTTTACAATTGCACTTTTTTCAGACTTCTAATCAAGTAAAATACCTTTGCACTTCATGTTTCCCCTATATATTGGAATTTAATTTAAAAGAAAAAAATGGATAAAATATTTAATTATGTTCCAGAACAATGCAGTTCTTTCCCTGAAAGGAAAAATGGCATTCAATTCAGCAGAAACACATCAGTTGATAACACTTTGATAAAATAATTAGAAAAATTTGAAGTTTTGGTTTTGGTTTTGTGCTGCCTTTTTAGGGTAAGTGCTCCAACAGAACATTTGATATGGAAGGTTCTGTATTTCGTATTAGGAAGAGTTATTTAATTTTAGGTAATGACAGTTCATGTCTGTGAAGGAGATTCTGGGGTCCTAAAGAAATTTCTGAACTTCTGCACGTACAGCTCTAACCCTAATTTAGGCCTGCTGGAGAGCATTTGCTTTAGAAAGATTAGACACATTCTTATATTATGGGAAATTCAGTCCGTTGAACTATAGCCTGTGTCTCAGAAAGCTATTTATAATGCATACGAACAACTTTATTGAGCTACTAACTTATGAACAGTGACGGATACCCTTGCATAATGGCAGAGCATGCACATTAGTTAATTATTCATAGATAGATTTATCATACTCCCATTTAATCCCTCCCCAGAGTGGGAGGCCCCATGAACACTCTGCATCGCTTAAGAACAATAACTGAGGCTTGAAGGGAAATGAACTGGTGTGAAGAGCCTTGAGCTGGTCTAACACACTCTGATAATTTAATCCATTAAAGACTCTTGACACAGGTTTGGTATAAATCGAACAGCACTGGACAAAAGACGCTGCTGAAATTTGGCTTTAAACATAAGAATATTTAAGAAAGAAAAATACCACTTCTAGAAAAATTATCACTTCTGGGCAAGTTTGACTTACTCCCTCATCATTTTTCCTTTGGATTGTACTGTTCCTTAACAGATTATTTTCGGCAGAGTATTGCCTTGGACAGGAGCTAAAACTGCTTTACATGAAAATAAATATAGGCCAAACATTAATGAACGGATCCTTTGCATTTTTGCATCTTGTGTTCACATTTGTGAGTGTGATGTTTTTCTTGACATCTCCAGAGATATATCTCATGATACAGCTTAAGAATCCTGGCTGCAGGTACCTAGCTACTAAAAAAAATAGACTGAAAAAGGAATATTGTGTTGTCATATTAGTTGCAAAGTCCTATCTCAGTGGCTCATAACTCTGGGGGAAAACATCTCATAAAATGCACCTGATGACAGCAGATTATACAAATGGCCACTCTTCAGGGATAAGGGGCTGCATCTTCTGAGATGTCCCCCCTTATTTCAAAGTTAAAAGACAAGTGGCAAACCTGTGAAATAAAAATTCCCTATGTGAAGTTGAAAATCACAGCCTACAACAATGTTCTACACCCTGACTGAGCTCTTTAGCTACTGTAATACATTAATACAAATATATGCTGATAAATGGGTCAGGACATCAGTAAGTCTGAATTTATAACCCCCCTCTCTTTTTCCCTTTCTTTTAATGTAAGGTCTTTTCTGAGAATAGGCATTACTGGAACAGAAGTTACATGACTGAACTTTTTCTTAAATTCATAGAGAAATTCAGAATCAAGGCATTATTGAGGCTGTCAGAGAAGCTATAGTGAGAAGCCTGGTTAGGGCATGATGCACATAGAGCAGAGTATTGAGTCCTCAGTAGGCTTTCCAGTTCTTACTGCCAAAGCATTTAACATATTCTTAATTCTTAAAAATTACCTAATGAGGTAGATATTGAATGCAGAAGTTGAATGTGTGCTTTCTCATTTTGCCTGAGATGAGTTTCACAGTATTTTCTTTAGAACATTTTCCTAGTTTTTCTCATAACACCATTCGATTTTCTGATGCACAGCGCAGTATAAAACTATTACAAATGTGAAAGCAATAATTTTATGGCTAAATGCATTCTTGTAGTAAAATTCCGTGGTATGGGATAAAAGGGCTGCTAGTATGGAAGGATACTTTCTCACAATAACCAGTCACATATCTAGAGCCTCAGAGCTCTCACGAAGTCTTACCAGAAGTTTTTAACCAAGAAAATGCTTGATGACATTAAAAAAAACAGTTTCATTCTATTGTAACTTATTTGCAACAAATGCCACATTAGGGATAATTATATCTCAAGAGGAGCTGAAAAACTATTGTGTATTTATTCACAGTAATTATAACACTTAGGAAAATGGAAAAGTGTTAAATAAATTTTATAGAATGTTTGCTTTCCATAGGTAAATTTAAGCATAGTTTTTACAATCAGTTTTTTGCAAGTAACATTTGATGTAATGATAAGAATACCACAAACCTGATGAACTTTCAGTCAGAAACAGTGTGTGGCAGGTTTCAGTTTGGTATGGAGAGTCCTTTCTTAAAAGGAGCATAGGTGTGTTTAGAAAAGAAAGTTTTTTTCTGGTTCCTGAATTTCCTAAAAGTCAAACATCTGGACAGAAGCCTTTAATAACAAATTATCCAAAATCCTCTCTTGAAAAGTTTGATGAAAACTCTTTCTTTCATTTAATTGCCAGTCTACTGCTAGTGATTCAAACTGAAACCAAGTTCAGTTCAGTTCCCATGCAAAATTTTACCCAAAGGTTATGGAGCTGTAAGTACTGATGCTTTATTTGCAGACACTGTTCCCTTCTTCTTTCCTTTTTCCTCATAGGCTTTTATCTACAGGAAAACTCATAACACTTTTTTTCTTTTTTCTTCTTCTTTTAGCCCTACTTAGCTTTGAAAAAGAGTTAGATAAAGGTATAACACTGCTTTCTAATTTTCATTTAAGACATTACAGTGTGGAAACTGTGCAGAATACAATGTGAGAGCATGAAGTTAAATGTTTAACTTTTCAGTACATTGTACCATTACTGTGATTCTAAAAGTACCACTATCTTCAGTCACTCCTATTGCTTTAAGCTGATTAAAGCTTGCAGAGAAAGAGGTTGTTTAGCGAGCTGCTTTTAGGCAGTAGCACCAAAAGTGAACAATCCTTGATTCATGGTGAACCAAGAAGGAAGTAAACTGCCTAGTATACACTCTACTGACGCCTCTCTGTCAAACCCCTTGAAGTTGGGCATTTGCTGAAGGCACTCTCGCTGATCGCAGGAGTGTATTCATCACTACCGTGTGAGGTAGATTTCTCAGATAGCTATGCCCAACTATTGACATATTTTTCTGATAAAAACTTTAATTGTGCCTGGAAAGAAACTTGATACCAGTACTGACCTTAGAAATGTATGCTGTGGATCAGATCCTTGGCTCAAATGTGGTCCATCGCTTAACCTTCATTAGATCTGATGATACTAAGCAAGCATGAAATTGTGTTCTGCTGAAGATGAACTTTCTGTAGCTGTTTCAGAGCTACCCGTGCAGTGCTCTTTGTAGGAATTAAGATGGTAAATCTCAAGGACGTAGTTATGGCCAAAGATGTTCTCAATCACATAGCTGCAATGTAAATGAAAAACAGTGCTTTTTCTATGACAAATCTAGAAACTCTCTTGAGAAGAGATGTACAATTCTTCCAACTAACTGTGAAATCCATTCCTTCAGAATATTTCATTATAATAAGTTCAAAGGAAATTGCATCTATCTAGTTTGCCATCTGAAATGGAACCAGATAAATATACAAGCAAAGGAGAATTTCAGTCACTATTACAATTGCATGTAACATTTAACTATACCAAATGCTACAGAGCAGTTCAGGTCTGGAATTAAAAGCTATAATAAATATAGAGAGAGTATCTAATTGAATTTATGCAATTCAAAATGTAAATATTCAAACTGGAATTCAGTCAGACTGGAGTTTAGCCAGCTTGCTGCTTCCAAGTATCAGGCTATAGCCATTGCTTCCACTCAGTTCATAGGAAATGTTGTCATTGCTGAAGCGTCTAAAGAAATTACTGAAGAATCCAGTACTGAAAAATCATGGTCGTTTCCATACACAGCCAAATACGGAGCCTTAGTGCTGTCTCTATGCCCAGTGCTGAGTATAACAGTATGCACTCTGGTGACTCACAAATTTGGAATTCCACCTGTGATTAAAGCTCCATGCTTATGATTGTCTAACACAGCATAAAATTCTCATCCTCTCCCTCCCCCCTGCTCCTTCCAGAAGTGATATACTCACAGTGGTCAGTCAGAAATGCACCATGGTAGGTCCATCTTATTTTATTTTAGATACTTTCCAACATTTATTAAAGTTACAAGGTAATTTTTTTTACCCAAAATTATCTCAGGGAAGGTGGGGGCAAGGAATCAGAGAAGACAGATGGTATAGTTTGTAGAAGGAAAGCTGAGAAATGATACATATATCTTTCAGTTTTGCAGCAAACACGATGCCAAAATTCTTGCTCCAAATGTATACTGAAATATAAGAACAGTGGAGTACCAGAGAGGGCAAAGAGAGTCAGTGAAGTGCAATGCAATAAATTGTCATTTGCTGATCCAATAGAAGTACATGGGAGCTATTACGCTTTGGCAGCTATTTTATTTTTCCCTTCTGGAGTTTCAGACTTGTCTTTTACATTAAGATGGGTTTCATCTGGTTAAAACTTGCACCACATTTAACTTCCTTCAAAAGTACAAACACTTAAAAAAGGAGAGAGCAAGAGCAAAAGAGACCCACAACATAGTGAAATAATGCTGGGGGGTGGAAAAGGGGCAGTAATTTTGCCCGGATAATGTTGTCATACTTTGTAAAGCCTTTAATGCTGGAATTTATTTATTAATGATGCATGGGTTATTACCCACCATCTGTCTTGTGTTAGCAGTGGGCTGTTTCAGATTATGGTAATGTGTTTCTGATTTGAGTTGTGTTGAAAGCCAGAACAAGGCATCTCATGTGCAGTCCTCTTTGAGGCCTGCTGTTTTCAATTCCTCTTCACAGAATGGGCTTTTATTTGATTTGTTATGGGGATTTTTTCTTCTGTTGCCAAAACAGCTGCAAGCCTGGAAGGGAATGAGACACAGGGCCACATCAAACTTGTTAGCTCGTAAAAGAAACAGAATGTTCCAGGCACAAAAAGGGGGGGGCGAAAGGCAGAGAGAGTGGAGGAGGAGGGCGAGAGAAGAGAGAGGAGGGAGGGACAGAGAGAAAGAGGGCAAGTGAAAGGATAAAGAGCTCTAATGGAGTAGCTACTTGGTTTTCCTATCAAGGGCACATCAAAAAAATGTTTTCTGTTCTAAGTGGCACACAGCATATTGTTTTGTTTTTAATTTAATGGCCCAGTTAACACAGAAGGTCTTTTTTTTTTTCCTTTTTTCCTTTTTTTGAAAGACTTCAACTGCTTTTATGCTAGTGCAAAGCAGGAAATAAAACATCTACCCCAAATGAACTGCTACCAAAGGGCAAGAAATCCAAAGCAAAAAACGAGGTCTACTCGTGTCTGATGCTGCATGCAGGCTGCAGCATGTTTGTGGTAGAGAGAAGGGAGTAGCAGGAGAAGAAAAAAACAAGCAGCTTCCTAGCTGTGAGTGCTCATATTTAGGCCTCAGCATCTGTCTGTCAGGTTGTTGAACTGTATTTCCAAAGCTAAGGAAACTAGTAGAGAAGCTGATTCCTCTGGGCTTGGGCTCTGGGATTCTTTTCACTCTAGCTGCGTTTTTGGTAGGCTTTTAACCTGGGGAATTGTTTTGGAAAAGCTCATCAGTACTGCTATATTTAAGATCAGCACAACTGAATATTTTACAGATGACTGTTGGTAAGACAGTTGAACATTTCACAGACTGAAAGAGAGTTCTTTTATGTTAAATACCAGAGCAAAATCTCATTTTCAGATTATGACACATATTTGTCTCACGTAGTATCATACATGGAAGAGCTCACCAGTAACTTGCAGAAATGAACACTCTTTTTATGATGGAGAAGCACTGGATCAGCTCTTGCTATTCTCTCCATCAGACTGGGTCTCTAACCTCAGTCTTATTTCACTCGATCCTGGCCCTACACAGGTTTGCTAAAAAACATTGATGTTTTTCATGTCTTTCAGGCAATTTGTAAGGAAAAAATAGTTTGGAAACTTTTCTGTTGTTTAGAAGCTGAATTACAGACTGATGCAATCAAGCCCACCCCCTTTCTTTTTTCCCCAGTACATTGATGAGAACAAAGTGTATGTATGTGCACATTTACACAATAGAATTTCAGATCTAAGACCAATATTTTTATCATTTTGGGATGTGTGCTGAAACTGTAGGAGCCACTGCTTTCCGAACTGTGACCAATTTCAAATACATGAATTTCTGATACATACCAGAAGCTTGAGAGCACTGCTGCTCCAGTATCCAGTATGTTGAAGTCAAACTGAGGTACTTGGTGACAGTTAACACTTCCCTTAATAAAGGCCAGGTGTCACTGTTCCTTCAAGAAGTGGGTTTCAAAATCTCCAGAAGAATCACTAGAATGCAGCTGCCTTGCAATTTAGTAGTTCTTTGAGCTCTTATTTTGGCATGTAGCTGCTATTTTTTTGTATCCCCCAAACTTCCTTGATCTTTACTTAAGAAATGGCATGATGCAGGCTGTCTTACAGCAGATTTTGTACTGACTTTCTTCTCCGTGTCATTTCTGAGTGAAGTGAATTGGGGTGAAATATTAGTCTTCAAAACTCCTTTTATATTGGATGGTTCTGCGATAGGACTATTTTGTATAGCACAGCAGTTAGGAACAACTGATAAACTCTTGCTAACAGTCTTTGTATCTGAATACCTGCCAGCAGACCCTCTTCAGCAGAAATCTCTGATTCTGGAAAGCAAGAACAATGGTGTCACAGAGAATGAGACTGCTTACTTGAATTGGCTACGAATGAGCTGATTTGTTTTATCTAGCTTTTTAATGATAAAGAACTATGAATATATTTATTATTGGCAAATTTGAATGAATGTCATACTGAAAACACAAAAAAAGGCAAAAATGGATCTTCAAGGGATACAGAAATGTGAAGAGGGCATCTGCCTTTTGGATGACTTCTGGAATAGATAGGAACTTATTTAGAACACTTTAAAAAATGACTCCATCTCTTTTGTGTAGAGAGAGCAGGCCACAAAAAAGCACAGCCAATAGTGAAAAAATACATTAAAAGAAACAAATTTAATAGTCCAAAATGGATATCCATGCAGAGCAGTGTAAGTTACTATCTATCTCCTTTATATCAGATACACCTTAACTATGTTTGATCACAACACATAGATATCTTGATAACAGCTTGTCCATAGAATAAGAGAACCAAATCCAATTTCCGTCATGCAGTTCAAGTAAATATGAAAAAGAAGCAAAGTGTGCCTATATAAATCTCAGTGATTTCGTATGTTCCCTCACATTTTTCACTGTTTATGAGGAAAAGTTGCCAAAGGCTTTTTCCATTTTTACTCTTACATATACACAAAGGGTGATTCAGTCTCAAGAGAAATTGAGATACGTGAGTTCTACTGACAGACAATAATTAGTATCTGTGAGGAATTAAAGAAGATTAGAGGAGAAAAACTTTAAAGTAAATGCTCATTTTGTCCAAACATTGTTAAAAGCAATCTTTCACCTGTTACTAATTTTTCTTCATAGTACCAAAAGCCTTTGTTTATCTGAACACAGGGGGAAAGCAGGTATTTCAAGTTGTTTACATAGAGCAAACGAGGGCACAAACAGGGAAGGATGTGCATGTTAATTAGACATGGCCCTCAATAAGATAAGAACCTGATGTTGTCTCTAAAGTCATGTTCTCCACATCCTGATTCAAAGTTCACAGAAGTCCATCAAGGAGTTTACACTCACTTAGCAGAGGAACTAGCTACACTTACCTATTTGATTCTCAGAGCAAAGTCCTCTATTTTCATTAATGTAATGATGTTCATGTGCACCTTCAAAGATGCTATTGCTTTCTGTATGACATTTTAACTGGGCTTAAAAGCAAAGCAAACATGACAGTCATTATTTTAACCAACACTCCAGGTTGACTAGGGGCCCTCTGCAGCTCAGACATGTGTCTAGCAACATCTGTACAGACTAAGATCAAAAAGCCATCCAGCTGAAAATGCTGGCTCTAGGAGCAGCCCAGAGTGGTTGTCTAAGACAATGGTAAATGAACAGGACAGCGATGCCACAATAACTTCCATTGGTTTATTTTCTGACAAGCTGTACTATCAGTCTTTCTAAGCCAATGGTTGTATTCAGATCTTTGGATTAATAGCCTTCATTGGACTTCCATGATATGTCTAACCACTGTCTGAACTCATTAGTACTTTTGGCCTCCAGAAAGTCTGGTGCTATGGAGTTCCATGATTCAGCAATATGTTCCATAGAAATAATACTTGCTTTTTAGAACTGATGCCTGATAATTTTCTAAATTTTCTCCTACTTCTTACTTTATAAGAAATAAGGAATCATCATTTCCTATTCAACTTCTTGATGAGATTCATATCATTTATCTACACTTCAAGCTAAAAAGCTATTCTTTCAGACCGAGTTCTAATGAAATCAAACTCTCCATGCACTGGACCTGAGGAGACTACACAACACAGTATGGATTAATAAAGAGCTGCGGGTCATACATTTGACTGAATGGTACTTCTAAGACAGCAAAACAAGAAGAAATTATCTAGAAGCTATAGAAAAAAAAATGCACCACAACAAGATTCTACCATACACCGGAATTAAAGCAGACCAACTGTTAATAATTTTAAACTGGCAAAGAAAAAGTCATTACACATGTGAGTATGCAAAATAATGTGGTAAATATCAAAAAGATCTTCTCCTCCCTATTATTCTGCTGTCATTCCAACCAAAGTACTTCATTTTCAGCAAGCCATAAGGCTGCCTTCATTTTTGGTACTGCAATTTTTTCAGTCACATGGGCAAGGGGTACTCAAGATAACGCATAAATGTTTAATTTTAAATATACACCCAAATCAACTGCAAATAGCTGCAGAATGTGTGGTATTTCAAATGTTTCTGAACATGACTCATGAACATATGCATGCTCCCACAATTACTTCTAGTAGAATCCTAGCCATTGGTGGAATAACAAGGAGATATGCGATGAAAAGAATGAAAAGATTTGACTGTAGTAGGCAACATGGAAGAGAGAAAAAAGGGTAGCCCTCTGTAAAGCCCAGCATAAATCCTTTTTATCCAGAAAACAAAATCAGCTTTATAGCTTGTCCAGCTTTACATCTTGTGCAATCTCATTTGAAACAAAGCCAGGAATAGCAAAATCTTTCCTTACACCTGTTTTTCAGTAATTTTTCTTACCTCAAGTACCTATATAATTATCATCAGTTTTAATTGTATCCTTATCTTCCCTCAATTATAGCACAATCCACAGATCTAAACATGATGTGGGCTTTATCTTTCTAAGAGGAAAACACACTTCTCATCTGAGCTTATGCTGTCTTCTAAATGCTTTGCTCAGTCCAACATACTGGTCTGTGATTAGACCAGAAAAGGAAGAGATGAACAACAAAAATTACCATTTTCACATATCCCTAGAAAAAAGAGACAAGATCTACCACAGCATGGAGTTTCGCTTATGAGAAACATGCATATAAAGTATTCTGGAAGTCAGTTACATGATAAGTGAATGACTATACCAATAGACTAATTAAAACACTTCAATTAAACAAAACTATAAATTTGAATGTCTTCCAAACCTTGGCCCGTGAAGCCAAACCAGAAGAGATAATTATATACCGTATGCACTCTGTACAGCTTATTTTGACAGATTGCACAGCAGGACTTGTTAAAACAGCAACTTTACACTCAAAGCAGTAAGTTTCAGCAGGCCTACAGATCACAGTACCTGTAAAACCCCCTACAAATGTGAACTGCAGTTTTCCTATAAGGAAATTAACTTCTGTTGTGTACCTGTGAATCTTTCCTTCCCTTCCTCAAGTTCTGCATCGAGCAACACTAGGCCAAACCCTCTGAAAACTGGATAGCAAAACTGTACTTTGGAAAACAGACAGAGGCTGTGCTTTAATATTGTTGGAAAATACATGATAATATAGGACAATGTGGAAACCACAGCAGGACAAATTCTCCCCTCACAGGCACACACACAACTCCCATTGACATTAAAAGGTTGTCTGGCACTATATATCTAACGGCAATGTATGGCCCATTGTGTCAACTGCATTGCCCTGAAATTCCAATTGAATGGGACCTCAGGGACAAAGAGGAGGAAGACCACACAGTCTAAAAATGTGAAAGATCACTGCAACTCGTATTTCCCATGCACAGTCTCTGAACAGGTCAAAAGCATTTGCTTAAATGTGATTATGCTCACGTTATCCCTGTATCCCTCTTTGTGAGGGCTATCTCAATTTTAATAGAATATTCCATGCATCATTCCCACCCCCTTATGGCTGACACTCCAGCAACAGAAGCAAAAGACAGACACATTTTTTCCTGGCAGTTTCAACCACAAGATAACATTGTGTTTTTAAGGGCAACTCTATGAAGGGATCTTAAAATGCTTTACCAAATAAACTCATAAAACTCTGTTATGAAATCCTTTTCCAGGATTTCCTCTAATTTTGGCTGACTCAGTTGCCCAAAATGAACTTAACTAAGCAGCAAATCAATTTGACAATTTTCGAAAAAATTCTACCCTGAAGGTGTTTTTTCTAATGAATGCACAGAACATAGGAAAAAACCTTTTGTAAAGATCATCCATACCTAGTTCTGAGGTATGCAGGAAAAGTGAGAAAAACTGTGGCTAAGGCAGATCACAGACTCATCATTTTATAGTCCAAACCCCACTGAGATGCAAAATACTGCCACATACTCAGGATCTGGAAACAGGTTGTTTGTCTGAATAAGATTAAAAGATTATAGAAAATTAATAAATCCTCCACTTGGAATTCTGTTTTTTTGAATTGATAAAAAATGAGTTACAAAAAAAGTATACTTACAGATATTTTAAAAGATGTATTAATCTTTTTTTATAGTGCACACAGGTGAAAAGGGGCTTGGTTCTATACATCAGGCATCCCTTTACTTATCCCTTCTAATCCGTACCTACTTATAGCTATCCATGTTGTACAAAACAAGGGAGGGAAATTTTATTGTGCTAGTGCTAATACATCCCACAACATTAAGGAAGAATCCTTATTTTTAGTGTCCAGGGTGCTAAAGACTCAGTTGCTTATTCAATTACCACCTTCAGCTCTAAGCACTGGTTTCCCAATCATTAGTGAAGTATTTTACCAGTACACTACTATATATACTGTGCAAGTATACTCACTAAAAACATTGTGGAAGTGCTTTGCAGTTCTCCGTTTCATCCAGACACATTTCCGTGAGAAAGGGCTGGTTCAACATAAAGGAGAAGGTTTATATTTGTGAACCTCTGCTGTACAGAATAAGATTTGTTCTGGGCATCCAAGCCATTTAAGACATGTTCTGTTCTTCAGCATTTCCAGGTAGGAGGTACCACCTATCCGTATGAACCTTGCCTCTATCCATGGACTAAAAATCTTCAAGCTGCTACTCAGAGATGCCTGAGAGCTTACAGACTATTTTTTAACTGTTCCGCAAAAGGTGACTTAAGGAAAGTAACTTTCATATATCACACATCTTATAGAATCTGTACCTCTTCACAAAAAATGCTTAAGGATACACACATTGAGGATGATGGACTATCACTGTCTTAAAATATCAGACTACAGACAGTGCTGCTGTTTGCTATAGCCAAGAATTGCAAAAGAGCTTAAGCTTTTAAATCAAGGTGTGGATTACATAAAACAACTACGCATATTAAGTTTCCTTTGTAGATTCTCTCAAAATTTACGAACAGGTAAAAAGAGGGATTTTGCTTTGGGGTGGGGCTGGGAAGGGGGTTTTGTTTTTTTGTTTTTTTGAGACAAGAAAAAACTATCAAAATACCAATTGGTATGCTTTCCGCCCACCAGTAACTTCTGTCAGGACCCTGGTCAGCTCTCTGAAAGCGATCTCCAGAAGACTCAGCAGGGCTAAAAGCGGAACATCAGGGATGTAGGCAACAAGTGCATACCATCTACCATGCTATATTTACTAGCCCCAACAGTGGAAAAGGGCCAGTGGTTTACCGTCTGGTTCAGACACCTCTTCCCATTTAAAAGCCTTTCGCTGGGGCCAAATTGCTAATTACTTGGAGATCTAGCAGAAACCAGCTATAGACAAACCAGCTGTGAAACTCTGCCTGCCAGAACAGCCAGACAGTCCTGCTTCTTTGGTCCAGCTGGCTTGAACAATAACGACAGGGTTTGGCTCTGTCAGGCTAAAGGCTAAAGCCTGCCACCAAATTTAAAAGGCCACTAACCAGGAGATTGATAGCTTGAGCCTAAAGGGTCAGAAATGAAGTTTCTTATCAAATTTGAAGTTCAAAAGGGTCTATCTATTGACTCTGAAATAGATATTTGGTCAGGAGTGAGAATTACAGGGCTTTATATATAGTCATAACCAATGCATGAAATACTTTATTTATCAAAGCTTTAGCTTGGATTCACTGATGTCCTTATCAGCTGCTAAGTATTATTTTTTTAACCATCACTATGTCCAAAAGAAACTTGAAAACTTGTACCCCTTTACCTGGAGAAAAATACTTTTTTGTTCTTTTTAGAATTAAGAACTAATTTAGAATATAGATGTAATGTTTAGAAAAAAAAAATAAAGCCTACTCTAAAGCCTGGAGACATGAGCAATAGTATACTTATGCCATTATATGGTAAGTTTAAAATTCAAAAAGCAATGAAGACATTTTATAGTAAGAAAGAAGGTATTTCACTGTAGCTATAAAATTTTAACAAATTAAAAGCCTTAGATAACTCTTATGTAATTTTTAAAAGATATTTTTAGGAGGGAGGAGGAGCAAAGAGAGAAGATTCCTCTTTAAAATTAGTTCAGGCTACGGGACCTAACAACATTACAATTCACACAGACAGGGATTCTATATTGTGCTAGCAGTGATCTCTTTAAAACCTCCATTGATGCAAACTGTGTTCTTTGTGGGCCCAGAGTTCTGATTATATGAATTAGTTGCAAAATCGGGGACTAAGTCTACAACTGAAGATTTAGTCCAAGCTACATATATAGGTATATAGGCTTTAAAAAACTGGATAACTAAGATTCCAGATGTTTTCACATGGATTCTAGAGAAAGCGATCATTTTCATTTTTTCAGAAAAAATAGGTGAGTTTTTCTTTCTATGTGCATACAGAATTTATGGCAGTGGTAAAGGAACAGTCCTTCATTTACTGAAAAAAGAAACTGAGCTTGCAAACTGGCAATGCAATGGACACTTCAGTCAAAAACCTCCTTAAGTCTTATAGGAGCCTGACGGGATTTTTTCAGAAGACTTCACCTGAGTGAATGAGCAGGTAGTTCTGTTTTCATGTCCTTTCAGGTTGTTTTCTCTTTACCAACTTTTTCTATGAGGCTGAAACTTAGGGGAATGCACAGAGCTTTTTTGTGATGTGCACATCTGTTCACTAGGAATCAGACTGAGATGGTCAAACTCACTTCATATAGCTGCAACTAATATAAGTAAGATTTCGGCAACGGATCAGTATAGGATTTGAATGGGAAACCAAGTACACAATACGCTAACTAATTGGGATTTTGTTCTGTGAAGCAAACTCCTTAGATGGGAGTACTTCTTTTTGTGGTATAGATCTTCTGCTGTATATCAAGCATGCAGATGAAGAAAGAAACAGACTTCATTCATTAAACTGGTCAGCTTTGAAAGAAAATCATGCATCATTTTTCCAGCTGGAGGGAAAGGATAAGTGGTCATTAAAGAAAAGCAGAAAAGCTGCAAATAGATCAGCAAGGTCATTTACACAGATACTGCAACCCCATTTAAGATAATTTGATTGCTTTATTTGCCCCAGGGGCCCCACTCGTCACATGAATCTGCTCATCTGTTTAAAAAATAAATAAATAAATAAAGCCTACTAACCACTTTCCTGTGCTTTGATGCATTCTTTTCCAAAGTATTTCTTTTAAATTGAGTGAGAATTAAACCTAATGCACACAGTTCCATAACAACATTCCTTGTAATGAGAGCCATTTTTTAATGGAAAGTACTGTCCTACTAAATTAAAAGCATACAAAATATAAACCACATATATCAGTATGTTTAAAAAAAAAAAAAAAAAAACCTTCATTGATTCATTTCACTAAACAATGTGATGAAGTATACTAAAATGAAACACACACACAAAAAAGAAGTTACGTTCCCACCAGCATAAAGAGGTCTCTCTGGAAAAGAAGCAACAACGAAAAATCTGTTCCCAGTTAAGCAGGCAAACAAACATAAATGCAGAATAATATCCAGCTCATGTTAATCTGGATCTCTAAAGACAATTTTTTAAATCTTACTTGCATTTAAAATCCTTTGAAGAATGTTATAGCTTTTCCCCCCACCTTTGGAAGTGATTCCAGCATTAGTTCCAAGCAATTACAAAATTAATAAAA
The DNA here is from genome assembly GCF_036370855.1 of Dromaius novaehollandiae. Taxonomy (NCBI): domain Eukaryota; kingdom Metazoa; phylum Chordata; class Aves; order Casuariiformes; family Dromaiidae; genus Dromaius; species Dromaius novaehollandiae. Next base: position 28,364,294 of record NC_088132.1, read on the forward strand.
ATGAATCTAAGAATAAATCTAAGCAATTTTGGTTATAATTTTTAAAGCAAATAATCTTTAATGTTTTTGCAGTTATTACATTCCAGATGGCAAAAGTCTTTACACTGTCTATATTTCAGTTCTAGCAGGACAGTGTGCACAGTGGGAGCAAGAAAGGAAAAATATTCCCTAAATCAGCTAGGATATCTGACTACATTTTCTGTTAAAATGTGGCCATTCTTTCCAGCACTGCACAAGCTGTGATCCAATCGTAACAGTGATTTTATTACACAGAGGTATATTTCTCTCTTTGTGGGGCATCCTTGTCATGCAATTAAACAATAGTAGCAAAGGGGCTAGAACCACTTCAACTCCCACACTTATGGGCAATTTAATATAAAATAACAAGTAAATGAATTTATAACTTTTTCTTTCTTAACAAAAGGACTATCAACAATTGAACAATTGTAATTTTGGAGAACTCCGTAACCATGCACATTATTATATTATGAAAAGGTACATAAAGAGACCCAAAATGTCCAAAGCTATTAAAAACCTTTATTTTACTTTCTAAGGAAATTATGTGTATGAGTATAGATGCACATCAAAATTAATGTTTGGAAAGATTAGTCATTAGTTATAGAGATCTTTTAAAAAATGATGTTTTCAGCGATGTATAAGGGGCTTTTTGTTTTTTGTTTTTTGTTTTTTTTAATGGCAAGAAAACCCCACAAGCTCTGTTGCTTATTTTTCTTTTTACTCAGACATCTTGAAGCGTAAGATGCAGGCCACCCAATGCAGAACATGTCAGATACAGAAAAAAAAGTATGCTACATTTCATTAAGTAGAAGTTGTCTAAATTGCATTCTAAGAATAAAGCTTTATTGTCAAAGGGAGAGTTCAAAAGGAAAACACAAAACCCAAAATTATATAAAGAGCACTTACATCCATACTGGAAGATCACAGCCACAACAATTAATCTGAAAACTATTCCAGGCTGGATTATTCCATATAGTGTTTTTTGAATGTACATTATGTATCAAATTTATTCCCCAGTTCATAAAACTCATCTGTCCTGTATTTTACAAAGTCATTTTTGCTTTTATTGTGATGAAGTCTCGTATGTGCTACTGACCAAACATCACACGCTGGGCCTCTTTTTACCTGTCACTGATCTCCTTAGCTTACCTTCTGACTAACTTTTGCTCTGCTCGGTTTCTGCCAACACCACAACAGTTTCTTCTGTCACCCACACATGGAAACAAGAAATAGTCTGCAACTCTTTGGACTCCTCATTCCTTGACATTTAGGTAAGATCCACCTTTTCCTCCTCTACAGAAACTCCAAAAAAATCACTGCTCCTTATCGATCCTGACAACTAAATCCCTTTGCCACATGATATTTTTACAAGACAAATAACATTATTCCAAGAACAAAAGGGATAAATTTAATCTTTTTTTTCAGCCAAACTCTATAAGCCTCTAAATATAATTTAATTCATCATGTTTCATACAAACTTAATTCAAAATATTCCACAAAACAAAATCATAAATAACAGCAGAGGGAGAAAGTAGGAATAGTTAAAGGAGAACAGTTATCTGAACAAGATTTGCAAAGAATGGAAAAAATCAGAGAAGCCTAACTGACAGCCTATGGGTGCATCTACATTTGTTTGGATTGGGGATGTTGTCTTGAAGCAAATGTTCCAGTTTTCCCCATTTATCATGTTTTGGTTCATATCACAGAGCAGTCTTGGACCACGAGCTGAATTTTGGATGAAACTAAACTAGAAGATGCATTCCAATCGCCTGAAGTAAAAAACCTATGAAATGCTTCCATATGAATATCAGGTCTTCAATATTAACTGTTTTGGTCTATACATCCACACTGTTTGTTAAAGCAGGCATAGTCTATAAGGAATTGAAGATCCTTGGAACAAGAGCAATAAAACTGCAAGTTCCCTAGTTCTTTCTCTGCCTGTAAATCCTGTCCCAATGAAAATTAAAACATTTTGACACTTGTTCAAACTTCCTGGAAATCGTGAGCAAGCCCAATAGATCAAATTTATAATACGTTCACAAGAAATGTGATATACCTGTCATTCATCAAATCTGTTGAGCATGTGTCACCCAGATAGAATCCAAAATGTTCTGGACACATCAGGTGTACTGCACACATATATATTTCTGTTTAGGAACTCCTTACAGATAGGTATAGCAAATAAGGATCTCCTGAACAGATATTCAGAAAATTAACAGTTACATTACTGTTACATCACACTGTGTGAGGGGCCAAAGGAATTTTTGACTGCACTACACTTTTTAAAAGCATAAACAACTAGGAAGTCTGAACATGGGATATACAAGTTTTTTTAAAAAGGGGGGGCGGGGAACTTAAGACATTCACACTTAGGAATGCTCATTTTCTCATGAAGAGTATGCTCCTCTATCTTTGACATGTATAGCAGAAGAAAGTTAAAATGAAAATACTATTTGGGAAAAAAGTGATTTAGTAGGTAGGAAAAGGAATCATGAAAGAAGAACACATTAAAAATTCCTTTCATTGGTACAGCATATTACAGTGAAGACATTCAGCAGCCAAAAGCTGCAAAAAAGAGAGTGAGCTAAGAAGAACATTTCTCAGAATTACTATCCCTCTTTAATGATCTTTGATAATCTTGTTTTTCATTTTCTTTACCTCCTGCTGCAATGTGCAATCCAGTATAATTGTTTTTGACTATTAACATATGTAAATTTAAATGATTCAGGTGACATTATCTGTTATTAGATTGACTGAAAGACAGGTATACTGGAAGAACAAAATTCAAGGTACTTTTATTAGGATCTTGAACAAGCAGGTTTCATTACCCAACTCCAGTACTCATGATGTTTCAATCCCCATATATCTTAGAGATGCAGTTCAACTGACTGCAGCAGACCTCTTACTGCTATTTTAGACCCAAATGTACTTAACAGTTTTTATTCCAGAATTTTAATAAATGCAGTGAAGATCAATACTTAAGAAAAACACCTTCATACTCTAATAGTTAAGCTAAAGAACAGAAAATGAGAATTACATTCTTTCCCTCTAAATTCAGAAGGTTTGGACCTATTTGCTTTCGAAGTCACCTAGTCACTGAGTGTTAGAGAGAGCAGTTAAAAGCTTTGGAGTAATCTTAGATACTATAAACTTCCATATCTAAAATCGTTGTGGAGTTAAGTGGTAGTTTGTCTTCTCTTTTTGAGAAAAAGTGTGTGGCCTCGCAAGCTTCATAACAACAACAGCAATAAAACACGATGTTTGAAAAAAAATTTAAAATGAAGCAATGTTAGAGGAAAGAAAAATCCTGGCACTTCTCTGGCTGAAAAAGTTAGGAGTTGGCACAAACTAACCGGTATGAAAAAACATATATTATTTTTATAGCAGCATGTTGGATACACTTTTGGAAATAGCATTGGAGTACTATTACACATGTAGACTGATTTAAAGCTTTGGTTTTGACTGTAGGCATCCAAACAAGATGGTTTAAATTTAAGTTCTTGCCGGAATTGTGGTTTCATGCAGATTTCTAACAACTGTTCAGATAAAAAAATTCAGCCCCCCAAAATGCCTCTATTTAAAAGAGATTTTCACAATGATGAAATTATTTTTTTCCCAAGAAGAGAAGTACAATTATTGTATTTAAACAGGCAATAGTAAAAATCTTGCTACAATTCAGTTATTGTGGCCTGTACCATTAGGGAATGCAGCCTTAGATCCTAGCTCAGAATCTACTCACACAACTTTGGTGATTTTAGATGATCATTGGTCATTTATTTTGGCAATCCGCCTCTGACTTATGTGTTAGGAGTGTTGTACAGCAGTTAAAAGAATTGGGGGAGGGGGGGGTATCAGAACAGGGGAAATATTTCCTCCTCCACAGTCTGACCCATTGGTTGTCTCCTAGAAGTAGACAAGAACACCAATCAAAAGTTCCTGATCATACTTATGCTTAGCTAAGACGGGAGCTTAGTATATCAGTACTTGGCCCAGTTCTTGTACTTCAGCACATTGAGTATTTCATGCCCATTGTGTTGCTCACAGGAATCTCACATCTGTAAAACTACCCTGTTTCCTTTTGGTGACCCCAGGAAATCTGATATCAAGTTCTACTAGTAATTACTGAGCAGTTTCAGCTGACTATTATTTCTTCATTAACTTGATATACATGTAAGTTACTGAACTCCAATCTTCTAGTCGTCTGTCCATCAAAATCACTAGAAGTGGCAAGCTAAGCTTCCCTGCCCCACCCAAGGTCCAAGGATCTCCAGATCCAGTTAGACTACTGCTAAACAGCGACATTTAAACTTTGGTTTCTGCTGTTTCTGTCAAAGTTGGGGGAATTGTGGACATGCCCTTAAGGAACCAGAGATCTCCAATTTGCTCATATATGCTATCGAGCAGCCATCAGAGAGAGGTGACTTCAGGTCTCTACCATCATTGTATGTACCCATACGGGTGATCTATGGGTGAGCAGATCTGCATCCTATTAACGTGAAGCCCTCATTGCATCATCTTTCTCTAAACTGTAATCTAATGGCTGCTTCTTTCTTAGTAGTGTGAGGCAACAAAGAAAAATGAAAACGTAAGTAGTGAACTGTATCAAACTTTCCAAGATGTGGACACCTGGTAACTGTTTGCATGTTAAGGATTTATGATACATTGCCAACTCATCTATCTCTCTGTCTCTCTCTCTCAGAGCACACATTTTACACATTTCAGTTGGTCCTTCTGTTCCACATTTGGAAAATAAATATTTGGCTTTCAAGTTCTCTCTATCTCTATCTCAATTTTTTTCTGTATTGCAGGGAAAAGTTTACCTTTCAGGGCAGTCCTTGACAATGAAATCCAGATACCAGCATTCTCTAGTAAAAATACAGCCTGGCTTAAAAACAGTAGGGCAGTGGGAAGGACACGTCTACCAGCATTGGCCCTCTCTAAATTCCTAAGAGTGCTTCCCTCTGATAAAGAAATGGTCAAAACCTTAGTAATTAAAACCTTTCAAAAGTATCTTTAGGTCCCATTGTAGTAATAGTTCACATGAATAAAATAAAAAGTTCAAATAAGCTCATCTAGAAATAAAACAATATTTGAAAGGTCATTTTTACATTCCACTAGAAGTCGAAATCAGAGTAAGAGGTTACTCTCAGCAAGTCAGAGATACTACAAAAACCCAGAATAGGTTAATATATCATGGAGAATTTAACAATTCGTTATTTCAAGATAAACAATATCAAGATAATCCCTATATAGGTTTTATAAGTGAAAAGCTAAAAATGATTTTCAAGTATTATGGATAGGTTAAATGTATTTTTAAGCTTTGACACTCATTAACTTAGGGATAAACCTCCAATAGTCCAGTTAGGCCCTATTATCAAATGTCCTGCATTTGCAAATGAAGATCATCTGAGTAGAAATAGTATGGATCTGTGGCAGACACTGACTACAGGGCAAGGAAGAATACAGCAGAGAATCCTCCAGCTTTTTTCATACCTCATGCCTCCTCACCTGTGGTATTCTGCTGTACAGATAGTTTACACAGAGCATACTTCTAGTCTTGAAACTTCCCCATTCATAATGCATACTACACCAAAGGGCATATTCTTCTGTTATCAGCAAACTCTCTATAGTCCACCTGGTAGCAGAAGTGCTGAGAGGAAGAAACACTCCATAAGAATATACTTTAACAAAAATATGCTAAAAACAACTTCCTCAGGGAATTATACCTCATCCTTCCATCTCAGACTGCTGAGTAGTACAAGGTCTATTCCATGGCTGCAGTTGATGCCAAAGGGTGGTATTAAAATGCCTTAGAGAGGACAACTGTATCAGTTTTATGCACTATATCATAGCTCAGTAATGACTCTTTTCCACCTCTAGCCATCATGATGGCAGAGTATTCTTCTCTCTGGTCACAGTATAAGAAAGCAGAACATCCTCATCTCTCATGCATTTTGTATATATCAAAATACCGTTCTTTGTGCACACATGCTCACATACACATATCTTCCTGCAAGCTTAAAATCTAGAAAGAAAAACAAAACTAAATGTGATTTTGAGGATATAATCAAAACTCTAAAGGAGGAGGCCAGCTTATCACTTCATGGCAAGCAGAGCTGGCAATACCACCCTAATATTACTGAAAATAGGTATTCCCCTCCTCCAGCCCTCCACCGCTTATATTCTGTAGTCTCTTACCCCTATCACAGCTTCTCACATTCACTTCCTCCATTTTCTCATCCAACACACATATTTTCTTCCCTCACCGCTTCTCAGATTTGGTTTCTGCAAAGTTCAGTTTCTTCCCATTCAATGAAACTAGACTCAATAGCCTAGTATTACAACCCAAGCAACAAAGATAGCTTCAGCCTCCATCATCTGCCGAAGCAGCTTGCTGAAACCTAAACCTGCATCCTGTTTTTCTTTTCAAGTCAGAAAGAGCTAAGACTCCAGATTCTTGCTTCTTGTTACTCTGAAGGTGGTACCTAGGATCAGGGCATGACAGTGGTGACTGCTTCAGCTCAGCACCCACTTAGAGGAAAAAATAAAAGGAAGGTCAAGAGGTACCATTATACTAACATTCTGCTTGTGACTTCTACTTCCTGTCATTGCTGACAACTGTATAAACAGATATAGAGTCAATGGAAAAAAGGAGCTCTCCATCTCCAAAATGAAAGAATATAACTATGTCTTCATGTGGATTTGTCTGCTAAGGTGAGAGATAAGGAAAACACAACTCATTTCTTATTAAACTATTAAATACTATTAAGCATTATTTTTAAAAACTCTCATTTCTGCTTTTAAACTTTCTCACCGCATTTGTGTGATTCTGTATGTAGGCAATGAAATCAGTCTTAAAATGGGGGTGGGGGGAGGCTTCCCTTTCAGGGAAGGGTGAGATATTTCTTGAAGAGTTCAATTATTATCAAATATTATATTACACCTGGTTTTCAGTTTCTTTCACTCTTCTCATGGGACATACTTCTGTTCAACTCTCTAAGGCTAAGTTCAGCTGTAGATATCTTGCATGTGTCTCTTGCTTATTTTTATTACAAAAGTACATCATCTTCCATAGAGCTATATGACTTTAAGAAACTGTCCTTGTAAGTCTATGGCAGGCTTCCTACTTGCCTGTGTGTGGTTCCTGAAGCTGGCACTGCTTGCTCATTAGCACTCTCACACTTGATTAAATAAAACAAAGCAGAAGTCATGCTCTTTCATTACTATAAATCCCTTTTCAAGGCATTTTACTGGGATTATAGATATTCAGGTATGAGGAAAGGCACATTATTCACTCTCCCCTTCTCCTCTCCATCTTCTTAAATTTCAGATATCTGTGCACTATTGATTTTAAAGTGTTCTGAAATGGCTGTTTCTACTACAGTTCCAGTAAGTCCTCACAACCTGCTTCTGATTCCTCAAAATATTTGATGACTATCCCCACCTCTGCAAGCATTAAGTAGAACAGAGAATTAAGTGAGCTACTAGCAAGAACACCAATTGCTGTTGAAAAAGTGTTTAAATAATTGAAAACTTAGACAAAGGAGAAGGAGAGAGATATGTAAAGGAAGCAGACATGTGATGTAAGAGGACTCAAGAAGCAGCAAGAAAAACAGAGTTAGAAAAGGAAAAGAACAAGAGATGGATATAAAGAGTTTGCTTTAAGGTGTAAGGGCTACAGTTCACAAGTTGTCCACACCTAACACCCGACCTAAAAACTTACCAGAATCTCTAGAAATGAATCAGAGCTTGAATTCTAGTAAAGTGAATTTTGACTACAGGTATTACAGTAACTGTCCGAAAGGGATTCTTCCCAGGTCAGGCTATACCTCCTGAAGATGAGCTTTCTAACCCTGCTGACTCTTCACAGTCCTCCTCCAGAACCTAAAACTCAATAATCTCTTGTCTTCTGTAGCCAAAGCTATACGTGTGACCACATTTGCCATCAGCTCTTCCCCAGGAGGTCAAGGAGAACGTTATCTGTGGTAGGCCTCTCACATTCACGTTAAAATACAATCTCCAAGCAGCAGAGAAACTTCCTGGGTTGCCTGAAGTCACATTGTCTTCCCAGCATATGTATAGGTGACAGAATTCCCTCATGAGGACCCTCACTGGGTCTTGCTATCAGTAGACTTCTACAGGTTGTTTGTAACAAGCCTTAGTCTTTCTTCCTGTTGGAAGAACCTGTGACAGACCTCCAACACATAATCAGCAGTGTACTTCCCCCTCTGACCTTGGCCCGGAGACTCCCAACGAGCATATGCAGTTTCCTAGAGCTCTAGGCAGTCGAGGAGCCCCTTTACATAGTACAACTCCCCTTCCTCATCTTCCCTGCCTACCCTATCTAAACAACCTGTATCCAACCCTGACAGCTGTATATACTGTCCTGCCAAGTCTTGTTGCCTAAGTGTATAGACTCTTGAAGTAATAATTTCCTCCCTTCTAAACAAGAGTATAAGAGTCTCCCTTGTAGCCTTCGCCAACCTGTATCTCTTCTATTTGTCTCTATTCCCTGGTGAACCTAATTTAAAGCCCTTCTCACTGGGTTAGCACATCTGTTCACAAAGACACTCTTCCTCTCCTTACTGGGTGGAGCCTTCATTTTTCCAGGAGCCCTTTTTCAAACCATGACCAAAGAAGCCAAGGCACTGTCAGCAATACCAGCTGAGCAGACAGGCATTAGCCAGCTAGATATATCTGCTCCTACTCAGGCCCTTCACCAGAAAGATTAAGGGGAACATTTCCTGGGCTGCTGTCCTCCTTATTCCTCACCCTTATGCAGAGCCCTGTAGTCACCTATGGTCTGCCCAACTTCTCCGCTAGCCGTGTTATTGAAACTTATAGGGATGAGAAACAGCAGTTTGAATAAGCCTTGGCAGTGTCTTTGTAACGTTACCAATCCAGGCTTTGGGTTAGCAACAGATCTGCCTAGACAACAGGTTCAATGGGCAAACAAGTGCCTCTGCGCCATACAGAAGGGAGTCACCAACCTCTCACTGCTTCCTCATCATAGTGCTGGTCCTAATCCACTGAGCAGAGATATCAGACCTGGAAGATCCCTTCAGCAGAGCTTTTTGCTCCTTCTCTGCTACCAAGACATTGGTGCAGCCTTCCTCTGCCTTCCTTCTGCTGCCAGAAGTCACCAGCTTCCTTATTACACCCTTGTAGGAGTTCCTGTCCTCTTCCTGCTCCTGCATGGCCTTGGTGTTCTCCACACCTCTGCAGGGTTTAGGCCATTACCTCAAGAGAGACTCTTTGAAGCCAGTCTCCTGCTCAGCATCCCTCTAGTTAGCTAAACCTGCTTATCTCTTCTTTCATCTCCCTTGCATGGCACTACTCAATCAGAAAACAACTCACAGTGAGGCCAGAACCCCCACTCCTGGCCCAGGCCCTGGCCCTAGGGAAAAGCACCTAATTTTTACAGAATTTAGGCATAATCTCATTAAGTTTGGGTTTTCATCAGTCCACACTCCTGGCAGGCTTCAGGGGAGCATGGGTATGTTTGAATTAAGGCCATGAAACAGTCCATTAGGCATACTGCCACCCTGAGGCTCCATAACTTTTCACTGAAATTTTTTTTCCAATACAGATTTGAAGAAAATCTGATACCAAAATCTAAAAATCAACTTTTTCAAAGAACACATTTTTTTTCTCCCTAGCAGACACTTGCCTTTGCAATAAAGGGTCATATTTTTTTTGGTTTGTTGTGGGTTTTTTTATACACATGTTAAATTATACCACGTAATTGAATAATGCTATACTTTGTGCAGTACTGAAGTTTTAGTCTAGCGTAAATTAAAAACAAGATTTCTGTCACTTAGACCTGCACCCTTGGTCTTTTAGGATTTTCTGTTAGCATTTGAATTGTATCATTTCACTTCTAGCTGACAAGAAGCTGAAACTTACTAGTATCCAGCACTAGTATCTGCTAATGAACATTTAAATTGGCTATTTTTAGTACAGCTTGCTTATGCTGGATGTAGTGCTTCATTTCTTTCATTCTAATGCAGAATGTGACTACTTTTTCTCTGTTATCTAACCTATTTCAGCTAAAAACAGTTTAGATGATCACACATCTGCCTATTGCCCATGTGCAAAAGGGTTGCTTTGCTTTCAATCTTCTGCTTCTTGTAATATTACACTTAAAAAAAAAAGTAAATACTCTATCCTATTTATCATTTCATGGTCACATAGAGCTGACAGCACATAACTGTGATATGATAAAAAAGTCAGAAGCCATCCCAATAATTAACATCATGTATTGTATGTTTGTTGTGTCAGTCTTTTGTGCAATGATCACTTGATGGTGCTTATGTAAAGTATCTCTCTACACTTCTGCCTACACAAAATATCAAGATTAGAGAGGATTATGCAATTTCACTTTTTGCAAAAATCTACCCTCTTCTCAGCAGTCTTTTCTGACTAGAAGTTGTAAATCAAAGTATTAAAGTATATATTCTAACTAGTGAATCATTACTCACCTTGGCCTGAAGATGCAAATCAAGGTTACGTGATTTTGGATACCTTCAAAAGATTTGCTACCCTTGAGACTAAGTATTTTACATGAAAGGCTACATGTCTGGAAGACAGAAGTCATTAGAAGTTTGCTTTTTGTCACAGCTGCTTGAGGAGTTCATAAATGATTTACAGACTGAACTAGTATCTTCCCACCTAAAACAGTGGAGCAAAGTGAAAACGTGGTCATTGCAGACTGTATTCTAAATGCACCTTTAAATAAATAAATAAATAGAGCACTTCCCCTAGAAACCATTACGCACAAGTGTTTGTGCATTCGATTTCTTTTTTTACTATGCTAGCTTCCAGTTTTATTACTCTTAATGCCAGAAAAATTGCCTGAAACAAGTTTTGTACTGCATACTGAGGCTGACATAGAAAATATACCAACTATGCTTCTTCCTGAAAGGTAAGTATCTGATTTAAGCACAGTACATTTTCCCCTCAGCCTCTTTCCAAGCCACACCTTCCTAAATTTTGACCTAACAGGTGAAGTATATTTGTCAATGACATTTTTCATGCCTAATCAAATCACCTGCATTTGCCCACAGCTCAGACGGTGTCTGCAGGAGAACTGTTTTTGTTATAATACCTGTCCTAGGAATATAACTTGGCCACAGAACCACCTTTAAGGTTGGTGCAACATTGAGCTGTCACAGAAGGCTGGATCCATGTCAATCTTTGGTCTTTCTTAAAATGAGGCTACTCAAAATGACTGATGGCTCGCTGTTCTTAACGAGTTTGTTACTTTTTTCTCCACTTTTCTTTAGACATTTTGTTTGTCATGAAGCTTTTGATTAGTTGCTTACCATCCAGGGATGAGATGCCTCTTTAATCTTTTGTCAAAAGGGAAAACTATCATGGCTGGACAGCAGGGCCCCTCATGTGGCTGCACTGACTACGGCCAAGCCCAGACCTGATTTGGCTCATAAAAGTAGACTTCTTCTTGATTTTCTAATAAACTGCAAATGGAAACCTTATCTTAAAAAAAGCAATTTTTTCAATAAAACTCTACAATGAGTATGTAATTATGGGCAGGAGAACTATTGATACGTGGTTACATAAGGTCAGACTATGACGATACAGCTTTCATGGCACTGAGCAGTTTGCCATGCTGAGACAACAAAATACTGGATTGCTCATTGTGGGAGGTTCACTGCAAGGATGCTGCTAATCACAGGCTGACAGTGATTGTATCAAACACTGGTCATGTCTGAAATCAGACAGCACTGGGCCTGCCAGAGTAGATAAAATCTGAGACCAGACAATGGCCTATTCAGAAATAAATCATAGTGGAGGTTAAAAAGAAAAAAACAAAAACAATAATAAAAAAAAAACCTTGACGATTCTTGCTGGCTTGTTGTATTAGGCTTTACTAGAAATCTGTAAAATCTGCTACCTACAGTTCGGTGTGTTTCATTGCTTTTTTCTTAAAATAGCTAATCTGTAATGTATGAATTTGTATAAAAATAAATACGCATAGAGCATAGGAACATTGTGTAGGGAAATGTTAAGAAAACCGGCTGTTACTGTTAAAATCTCAGGGAAACTATGTATATAACACAGAAAACAGAAGCATAATATGTGTACATATATAATGACATCTGCTGACCTTGCACTCCTTCAGCACTACCAAACCCAGCAGGTTTATACAGATACACCTAAAGGCAGAATTTGCAGTGCTAAGTAGAATAGGAACCAATGAGTCAAACAGATACAATAACAACAACTCTTAGCCACTAGTAACTATCCTGTTCTTCCTCAGCCAGGATAAGGATTTTATCTTAATTCAGGTCTAGATCAATTTTTAGTGAGAGGTCCTGAAATCTTCCTGTGTCCCCCCATTTGTGCTAGCCTGATACCACACTTCCTTCAGATTGTTTAAATTAGGAATTATAAAAGCAAGCACTGGTGACTTTGTATAAGACAAGATAACTGTAACTGAAAGGCTGTCTAGCACTATCAGTGTAGCCCTGCATTTATTTTCAGTCACTTTTAATGGAGAGTATTAGATCTATAATTTCTCAAGCATTTTTAATGTTTTTTAAATAATCCAAGTTCTGATTTGACCAGTTCTGATAAAGCCCAGATACAGCATGCCATGAAACTAGAGGTACCTTGAAGCAACCTTAAGGATAGTTGTTGTTCACTTTAAAGTACTGCTAATATTGTCACAACAGTTTAAAAGACTGTAATGTAGATGAGAAGCTGACCTTTGATGTTTTGCTGGCTTTACCACACTGCATATTGTCTTCATTCTCTTTTCAAACTTCCCCATGTGGCTTGCAAAGTGAAAATCAAGCAGCTGGGATGGTTGGGGGTGCTTGCACAGCCCACCCTTGGCAAATGGCCTGGAAAACACCACCTGGTACGATGCAAGCATGCAGTGTGTGTGGCTGGACTGCACAAAACTGTCTGGAGGGCCCTTGCCCCAAACCGATGGTGTTAAAGAGGAAGCTGACCAGCAGCCGGATGAAACAGCAAGGGGAACTTCAAAGAGACTTTCACGATAAAGGTGGAGTCACCTGAAAAGAAGTCTAAAATACACGTGAAAATTTGTAATGCAGGAGAGAGACAGGACTGGAAACAGCAGCAGCCAAACTTGGTTCGGCACTGCCAGAAGTGGCCCCGGTGCACCACGACTCCTGCCCGAGCCGGCAGAGCAGCCTCACCATGGGGTGCTGGGAGCAGCTGGTACCCAGCCAGGGTCCAACAGCGTGGGAGGCAGGAACGGGGCCTCGGGGATGGGGGGATCTCCCTGGCACGTGGGGATGTTCAGTGATGCTGAACATACAGCTAACCAATTGCTGCAAAATCACGGGCCATTTATAAATTAATAAAGGGCTTCAATCCTCATTTTGCTTCAACATGCTGGTTATTTTGTCCCTGCACTGGGATGGTCCAGCAAGAGTTATTCTTACTGACTGTCAGCAGCGAGGCTGAGTTCATACTCACAGAAAAGGAGTTAGCACAGTGGTATAAAGACACTTTTGGAAAGATACTGAAACCTAAAACTTCTTGCTTTATTTCTACTGACCCATATCCAAACCATGTTTGGAACCAGATATTTGTCTTGGTTCCTGTTTTCTCTATTTGCCTCAATTGTGATGTCTGAATCGCTGATATAGGAGATAACTAATCTCCTCTTCACAAGTTGGATTTTGCCATTACCTTTATTTCCACCCAAATGTATTTCTGTTGATGAAAGTGATTCAAATTGAGATGACACTAGGAAAGAAGTATTGGAAGGAAAACAACCTAGAGATAAAAGGATTCAGGGGCAGGGCAGAGGTAGGGCCATATATCCAAAAGACACAGATTTTAGCTGCGAGATTTAGCTGTTTTCGCCCAGCAATGTCAGTCGTTCTTGACAGTACTGACCAAGTCTCCAGAGAATACCTACAGCTGAGCAGTGCCAACATCATCCTTTCAGATTCCCAAACATTCACTCTTCCCCTTGGCTGAAGACCATGGCATGAGCACTTCTGCAGAGCAGAAATGATGGTAGTATGTGTTGGTGCAAACACCCAAAAGCTGAAACAAAGTCAAACTCCTTCCCTGTGCAAAGCCTATGTCTAATCCATCATCCTAAACCTACTGCACACAGAGAGCTCTGACAGGTATATCCGATCAGGCCCCGAAGTCACAGCTACACCAGGTTTCTTCATTTTACTTTTGCTCCTCTTTTAATAGCAACCAGTGGCTTCATCATTTACAAGACAGAAGTGACATATTTTAGCCTCATCTCTCATAAAGACGTAACACAAAGTATAAGATGGCATAAACTCATTCACTTAAGAGAGAAATTTCTACTGCTAAAACAGAAATAGTCTGAGGTTTTGTGGTATACGGGATCCTGAGCAATAAAATAAAAATCATTGTAACTCACAGCATCGCTAAGTGATATCTCGTTATGTAGCTAAAAGCAAGCAAACAGAAACTCCACAATCAAAGAAATAAAATACAAAAAGGAACTGCTGGACAGCATGTTGATCTTAAAGGACAGCAGCAGTTGGATCACTTCTCATATAACCACTATTATACCAGTTCAGATCTGCTTTTTTAATATATTTGTCCTATCCCAATTCTAATGCTTCTGTCAATTTATTTCTCCAAATTCAGGAAAGTACATTCTTAAAAGTAAGTTCAAAAAAGTATGTCATATTACTATTGTACAGTATGATGCTAGTTTAAAATTGAAAAAAATACCAAAGAGAATGTGTGCGTCTGTACCATCAAATGACATTGCTTCCTTCCCACATCAAGAAATTACAAAATGTAGCCGCTACTTAATTTTTAAGACTCGCAGTACAGCACAACTGAAAACTGTCATTCCCTTTCCATCTCTTGCTTAGGGAGACCAGCTGATCTGTAAATCATGTTCTGTTTTCTGTTTTAGCAGTATCTTAATTGGCAAATCTTGAAGACTGTGCTGTCATACAAGTTTTCCAGTGGTACATCTGTTTCTAATGTACAGTGCATAATTTAATGATGAGACACTTCAGTGGTCTACCCACTGCAAATTTCAGTTGTTAAAAATGTCTGGAGCAAGACGCCTTTAAATAGTAGGCACTTTCTTGGTACATTAATTTTCTCACACTCAGAAGCAGAAAATGTAATAGTAGCTGTCACTTTGTGTAAAGCTCTGTTTACTTTTAAATGCTATTTGCAGCTTAAATGTCTTGTTCAAACTGATTAGCTATAGTAGGATTTAAAACTTTTATAAGACCTGTTTATTACACTTAACGTGTTTTCCCTCAGACTATAGTTTAGGAAATCTGTCCAATCAGCATCAGAACAAGAGGGTGGATTTTTTTCCAAGCCAGACCTGATAAGCGTAAGCCAACTGGATTTTGAGAACAACTGAAATGAAAAACATAAAATCCTAACCTACAAGTAGAGCGTTGGCTGTGATATTTGCGTTTAATCCCTTTCCTTCATATATACAAACAGGGAGAGCCAGAACAGCTCCCCAGCACAGCACCTCAACAGTCACAAACCCATATCCTCATCTATAATTCATCTTGGCTAGTAATGCGCTTACTGACTGGCACTGTATACAACAACCCCTTTACAATGTGCAGATCTAATTACAAAAGGCATAACGTGGTTATCCCACAACTAAAGGCTTGTTTGACAAACATCCCAAACATACAGAGACATGCATAAACCAAAAAAATCCCAGATTTAACTTAAACATAGAAGAAAGCTCTCTTCCAAGGAGGAGGAAAAAACACTACTGGAAGGAAAAAGTCAGTAGAGAGATTTTTGTATTGTTCCAGTGTTAAACTATACTGATCATTCAAATATTATTGAAAACCCTAAAATCTTCATTAGAAATATTATTAAACAGCAAAAAACCACGCAAAATCTCTTTTTGTTATTGTGTTAAATTTAATATATTAAGTTAAATCTATTTGTTATAACCTACTCTATATTGAAAGAAATATTTTCTCCTTTTCCTCATAATTTTTCCATTTTCTTCAAGCAATCCAGCAAACTATCTGCACCACCCGAAGCCCATGGTTTCCTTAGAGCTGACATGAACAAGGGAAGAGGTACTGGGTCAGGGGAGGACGTTATTTCTGTTCAATAATTGCTATACTATTGTAGCTCTTGATCTGGATTGGCTCTTAAGCCGAGTTAGGAAACAATATGCTCTGATAAGGGCTTTTTAGTGTGTGATGATGAAACTCAGTAGTCTATCATCTTCACTTCCATCTTGCTCCTGAGACTGTACCTACCGCAGAGAAGAGCTCCATCTCCTTTTGCCTGGGGAGTTCCCCACCTCTGGTCAGCCCTGCCACCTATATTTGTGCCATGGAATGTGCTGGTTTCCCCTCAGCTGGGAAACAAATCATCTGATCTACCACATTTCTGCAGGCTGACGACAGCAACCCACAACCCACGTAGCTGGAAGGCAGGAGCGTGGGCATCTCCACCTGCCACCGTGCTGCTGAGCCACGGGGTCTACAGGCCTCTCATTCCTGCCGGCAACAGCAGCGAAGGAGCGAAACTCTTTTGCCTTAACACACACAACTCTCTGGTTAGTACAGCAGTTGACATTTATAAGCTTTCTGATACTTGGGGTGCAAACCTAACCTGTATAAGGTGTATTCAGTACCTTCAGCAATCAGTAAAGCTAACAGCTATGCAGCTTTACATGGTTGCTTTAGATCCTTGTTTGCAATTGAGCTGTCACAAGTTATTATATGGGACACACGTTCCCAGGCATTTTGTTTGGATATCAAGACAAAAAGATCTGTTTGATTATGCTTTGAGTTTTACTTCTGAATTATTTTAAAAATTGTATTTTTAATAAATACAAGAAAAAAGCAGAATCTGAAGCAAACCACACAATCAGAAAGTACTGATACTTCTTTTTCTTCCCCTTCCTATTGTGAATAGCTTGAATAATTTGCTGCAAGGAAAACAGATCCATTCCTTTCAGGAACATTTGCCAAATTCAACATGCCTTAGTTCTATGCAGACTTAATTCCATTCTTCGTTCTAAGGAAAAAATGACCCAACTTTTCATTGCAATGAATGTCAACAAGTAGAAATCCACAAAATCTTTCCATAAGCAAATCTGAAAAGCTGCAAAGCTGAGCCTAGCTTATTGTTTCACTGCCAAGATGACACTTACCCCATGGATGCCAGAAGGTTTGCAAAACTATGAGTATACTCAGGCACAGTTTGTTAGTAATCCTGGCCAAGCTTTGAATGGATATGGACAGGTTCACTGTTTGTGTGGGAAACCATGTTAATTAAGTTAGCTTTTGATTTGAAATGAGGCAAGTAAGACACTCAGATGAATCACGCTTTCAGTTGTTTGGGTCAGCAGAACCTTAATGAATAGACAGTAAACAACCTAAGCAGGAGTATGTACAGATGAAATACTGCGAACTGAAATACACCTTCTTCTCATCTTGCACTATATCCTATATCAAATCTGAACAGTAATGTTGGAACAGATGCTACTTTGCAGATAAAAAAGAAAGATGAGGGCTTAGACTTAAGTAGCTTGCAACCTAATGACCAGTGGCTGTAAACAGTGTTGCTATTGCACATCCTTATCTCTCTACTGGAGCAATCACTTAGCTCCATTTATATTCCAAATAGATTTTAGGCTACACATCGTAATATCTAGATTCAAGAGCTAAAACTGAGAGAAGAGGCTACGTGGAGCCAGACCTCCAGCCTCAGAAAGGCAACAGGGTTTCACCAGTCACTTACTTCTGTGCAGAATATTATTTTGCCAGTTCACACTGGCTAAGCTTAAGTAACCCACCAAAACAACAGGGGGAATTGTCACATATGAAAATTACTTGTTCTGATTCTCAAACACATCAAACAGCCAGCAGAAGCCATGTACACACAGCACTTCAAAATATTTAACATATGTAGCAAAGATTAAGATGCTATGACACTAACCAGAGAAAGTCAGAAGAGTTCAGTGTCAGTTCTCATCCACCAGTCTCAATTTATGCTACTAAGTTTGATCTTCTTTTTTTTCCTCCCATATCATGAATGTCAGCTTTGATCAGTTCTTCTACATGCTTTTGTTGGCCTGTGACACAATGTTATTTAAACGTAGGCTTTTGTATCTAAGGTTCAGCAAGCGTCAGCCCAGTTCTGTGTTTTGTCACTAACTCGGAGTGGAAATAATGTGAGAAAAACTTTACAATGCCGCTTCCTGCGATCCAACAGAATCTCAGTTTTGGTAAATTCAACTTGAGATCATGTTATCTAAACACAAGTTATTCAGATGAGCTTGGATTTGATCTGAACCAGTGAGCCCACCTTTCATTTCTGAGTGCCGAAAGTGGAAGACTTTGATCTGAGAAATCAGTTAGATGGTAAATATGCCAATGGATAAACTTGAGGAAGGGGATGCTCAAATCCTCCCACTAGTCTGGCATCCATTCAGGCACCTGAAAAGAAATTATTCAAATACAAAGGAATTACCATGTGAATAGTGCTTCCGCACAGTTTCTGCATATGCTGTCCTGCATTTTTATCAAGACTGCAAACATAAACCAGCGTGAGAAAGCAGGTGCTATTTTCCTCTATCTTTTGAGCATCAGTCTTTCCCAGCAGTAAGTTCTGTGCACTAATGGCCAAAGTAAGACACTCCTCACTCAGACTTTTCTCTTTTCTTTTCTTTTCTTTTCTTTTCTTTTCTTTTCTTTTCTTTTCTTTTCTTTTCTTTTCTTTTCTTTTAAAAAAGAGTCCTGAGCTTTTAATCCAGATTTCATTATGGGCAGAACATTTAAATAAGAAGAGATGGAAAGCAAAAGCCACACAGTTCTTAATGTCCTTAAGAGTATTTGAGGAAACTATAACGTAAAAGACAGATTTTTAAAGTATAAAGCTGTGTCAGTTAGTCCTCAGAAATTTGCTCTGTACAGAAGAATATAGGACATATGGACTTTTTGAGTTGTATCTGACTTTCAACAATTTATCCATGTTGACTTATTAACTCTATTTCAAGGACATCTGTACTGTCTCTACAAAAGTGGAGTCTTTGGTCGACTCGTTAGGCCACAAGTAAAAAGTAAAATATAAAATCATTAATAATAACCACTAGTTTTATCAAAGCAACCCTTGACTCGAACTGAAAGGTGCTTTAAATAATCCTTCAGTGGGATTACTCACAGTGCATCAAGTTGCCTGACCAAAAGCCACGAGACACAGTATGCCAATTGTAGCAGGAAGATGCCTCAATATCTACAGGCCATTCAGGTGAAGTCAAAAATGAAAGGAGAACAGATAAAGAAGCACAGGAAAGAAAACATGGAAAAGCATTTCTTTAAAAAACAGGTATCAACCTTTGGAAAACAAGTGTCATGATACAAGATTGGAAGAAGAAAAGAGAAGAAAAGAAGGTGAGACTGACAATGAAGGGGAAAATGAGAAACCATCAATAGTTAAAGAAAAATAAGCTAAGAAAATCTTATTTATCCATTATGAACTGAAGATAAAGGCAGAGGAGGAGAGAGAAAAGAAAGCTGAAGCAAAGATGTTCAGCGGTACTCACGAGGTTAGAAGGGAAGACAAGAAAAGTTCCCAAGGCCAATCCATGGTAAGATATTTCATTGTGTTGCAATTGCTATGATTTCATGGGTCTGCAGACAAGAGTCAGGTAAAATTCAGCCTCTTAGGCGACAATAATTAATCCCTGTTAGCTGTACACAGATTATCTTTGCTTTCACCTGTCACCAGTCACAACCAGTGTCACATCATTAGTGCAAGCTGCAGTTTGCAGAAGTATTATTCCAATCCAGACCTAATAGCCTGACTGGAAGTAATGGCATTTGGGTTTCTAAGATAGCTTGCATTTCTGCATCTGAAAATGTTATTTGCAGATACTGAAAAAGCTGGAAGTTCAACAAAATAACATTCTCTGGTGTTTGAAAAGGCCTAAGAGAACAAACCAAATTTCAAAATACCCAAAAAACTTAACAGCCTTCTCCCTGCCACCCTCCCTAAAATAAACAGCTTGGGCAACAATATCACCAATGACTTGTAAAGACAACATGTCAGAAATGCAAAAGGCAAAAATTAAGTATGACTCAAAAATATCTTGTTTCTAATATATTTTAAAATCAATCTCCACCAAAAAAAACTCACAAAATTTTGGATTCGTTGATTTTTTTCTTAAATATTGCCTTATTAGAGATATCATAAATATTACAAATTGACTGAAACCATAAGACATTGGTGGAAGCATGAAAGCAAAAAATGTTCCATCTGTGATAATTAAGCTGTTCAAAAGTTTCCCAGGGCCTAACATCCTCCTTGGGTTTTTTTACAATCACACACTGCACTGGCATCAAGGTGCTACATCAAACCAATTCCTAATGAAGCTCAATATCCCTCAAGTACTCCCACTCATCACCATTGGCACTGAGATGGATCAGCCCTGAAAAAATGAAAAGAGAAAGAAGACAGTCAGACAGTAAAGAGACTACAAAAACACAGAAACTGACAGTAAGAGAAAGGATATGGAAAAAAAACCCACAGGAGAAGGTCTGGGCTTTCTTATACATCGCATGGTCAGAGAGCCCAGCAATACCTTTACAGTTGCATATAAGGCAAAAGATTCTTGGTATGAAGGGAATTTATTCATATGCTGTCTAAACACTGAAAACAAAAGTTAGAAGGAATATAGAACAAAGATCTATATTCAGAAATAAGATGTCCAAAGAGAATTTGTGCCTTAAACACTATAGTTCCAAGCTTTTTAAGTTGAATCGTCCCAAATTGCATTGACAGTTAGGATAACCTAGCTATTGCATTCAGCTAGGCAGACACCAACTAGATACGCTTTGCAATAGTTGGAAATTCAAACTAGGATTAAGAAAATTAATCAGTCACAAAATACTAAAATAAGACTTGTTACATTTCATTAGGGCAGAAAAAAAATTTGCAAGACATAACTTGAATGGAAATAAACTAAGCAGAAAAATTTATAGCTGTTATATATTTAGAATGAAGTGGATATGGAATAAAACTCAAAACATTTGTTTCAAATCCACTGGCCCCTGCTAAAAGAAAAATAGATCACCACAGAGTGCTGGAAGGTTCAGCTCAAAATATAGATAGGTCTATTCCAAAACTAGAGGAAAGCAGTGTTCTTGTTCTTAGAACAGTAATGGAAAAAGGGCTTCTGCCACAACAACTACAGCAAGCAGGATTCTGAAAAGCATGAGAAACAGCTGAAGAGCCCAGTGCGCTCATGGGCATGGTGGGAAATTCATGCTCAGATCTCTGCACTGCCTTGACCGTGGTTCTCTTCTCAGTCAATTTTCCATTCCCCTTGGGGGACCTAATCTAGTTCATTCACAACCACAGAGGCTTTTCTCTCTAGTGCCTTGGTTTGAATGGAAAAAAAAGTCCTAGACTTAGGAAAGTCTTTCCCGAAAAGAACTTTTTGAAACTCAAATATTCCCACAACATTTTGACTTCCACAAACTGGAATCTATTGATTAGTTATTCTCGTGCTGAAGTTTCTAATCAGCTCTACCTGTACATATTCACTCCCAATTCATTTCAATAGCCAACAAAGCTAAAAAGAAACATTAAAAACTGGTGAATAAAATTAGTTGTAGATCCTGAAACAATAGGAAATGAGAGAACTCTACTGAAGTCGATAGTCAGCAGTCAATTTTTATCACGTCAATGTGAAATGCATATGACCAGTCCCATTAAGCCTGACATAGGCAACTAAACATTCATTCATGTGGTTAACTTTGGTTTCAGAGAGACTGACATACATACTAAGTATTTTCAGAAGCACAGCACTATGTAAGGCCTCAAGTAAGCACGTGATTAAAAGTTCTGTTGACCCAGGCCTTCTAGTGTTATCTGTAATTTCAGGCATTAGGTTTTAGTTTTTGAAAATGTCGGTCTCACAGTCTTAAGGAAAAAAAAAAGACAGCTTGAGGCCTTCGAAAGTGTTCATACCTCATAGAAGTTTCCATGGTATTTTAAGCCAGACTTCTAAATCAGTCAGTGGACTTCATAAATGTCTTCTATATCTCAGAAGTGTCGTTGTTAGATTATCAAAAATCATGTGTATGTTAGTTTGGGAAAGAGGAAAATTGTATATATGGGTATTTTCTGTCAAATGGTGCTATAAATTGTCATAAACCCTTTACATTTAAAGGATTCATACAGCCAAGGATCTGACACAAAACAACTGCTCCTTAACCCTGTGTGCTGGTGGAAAAATGTTCATTTCCACTGGGTTGCTGAGTTTCTGAAGACTTCCCAAACCACCTTCCGCAGCTTCTGTAGAATGAGAAGCCGCAGCTCATCGCAGGGGCATGTAGCCTTTGTCAAGTTACCAAAATATATTTTCATAAATTTTAATTTTATGTATTTTAAAAATAATAAAAGGAAGACAGAGAGCACATTACTGATTCAGAATGAGAACCTGTTGTAAAGACAGTATTAGAACAGCACAGTTCTGGCAATTTACTGCTATAAGTAGTTCTATAGCTCATTATTTTCTACACAAAACCACTTTAAAACCTCTCATCTGCTTTTAATATATCACTTAGCATTAGGCAATTACCACTTCCTCTTCAGTCTTCAGCCTCTTAAGTTTTTGAACTCTTAAAACAACAGTGTTCTGACAATTGTTATAAAACCACAGGGAAAGCAAAACATTTTTAGCTCACCAGGTCACGAATTCTAAAAAGCGTTTTTCTAAAATTTGCTCTATTTGAAAGTCATTTAAATTAGTGAAGGGGTCATCTTTAATTGTAGTAGTTCAAATTGCAAGCTTCTTTATCAAACAAGGTGAAATTTAGGAGGCTCCCTGGCATGCATGTGTGTTTGCTACAACCTCATTTACTTATACAAGAGCATCTGTGTACTTTAGGAGGGAGACAATGAGATAACCTGGAAAAGGAACAGAGGAACACTTGTGCAACTTTTTTTCCATTGTTTTGATTCTATAAAGAGTATTTAAAACATGGAATAATGAAAAAAAGATTAGAAATTACAAAATAATAATCAGTAAACTGACAACTACTTGCATACACAAATGCTTTTTCCTCTAGACATAATGGAAAGATGTACTAATTTCTTCTTCTAAGTCTGTAGTTATTTACTTTACCTGTACATCGCACATGTGTGACGCACGATGGGCATTTTAATTTATCTGAAGTTCATCCTCACATTGTGGATGTAGACATTCTGAGGTTTCTTTTCCTGTCATTTCCAAGTAAAGAAAATAATAAAGTTCACAAGGCAAAGAATCAATGTTTGCCTTATAACATACTTTTGATTACTGTTTGTATTGGAAAGACAAGAGAAGATGTTACTAAGGCTGATGCTTGGTACAATTGTTCAAAAGGAAATATTAAAGGTCTTAGGACAGCAAAGATGCATCATCAACAAAACATTGGCAAGGACCAAGACCTACAACTAAAAAATAACTGCTACACCTCTTTTATTTCAAGTCTTTACCCCTACAGCTTCAGATGATGTTTTGGCACTTGACAGTCAATAATGACTGACAAAAGAGGATTCAGTAGTAAGCATATCCACCTGTTGATATTTCACTGTCCAAAATGACCATGCAGTTCAGCTGAGCTTTGATTCATATCCTGTTACGCATGGCCAGGCTTTCAACTATAACTGTTTTTTATTAAACCTATTGCCTGAATATTGCAAAGTAACAAATTCAACATTCAGATTTGTTTGCTATCTTTGTACTTGAAAGGCAAACGTTGTCCAGAAGATGATCTTGGCACAACAAAATTTCCTGACAGAGCCTCCAAGGCATGGAAATATTCTAGGAAACTGTGAAAGTACAGCATGCAAAGGGCTGCAGGCATCGCATGGGATGATGACAAGAAAATCAAGACCAAAAGCAGATGATGCATTTCAGATGAAATTTTTTCAAGTAATAACTAAATACTGGCAAAAAGTTGAAGGATTCTTAAACATAACCATATTATGCAGTTCCAGATCAAAGAATATTGTTTTAGTGGTTGCAAAGAATTCAACATTTGCATTAGAGAACATTCGCAGTTTAGGAGAAATCTCATTGTTTTAATACTTCATTAATGCCAACATTTTGCAAGCAATTAAACACAAAAGAAACATAGCACACTAATTATGTATATATCACTTTTATATCAGAAAGTTATTTCTCAAAATAGACATCAAAAGGAAATATTAATACTTGCATTTAATCATGCTTTCAGATCTTACTAGAGAAAAATGTTCTAGTAGCAGTTCATTTCGCAAATGTATTTTCAATACAACTTTCAAAATATATCAATTTGAAACAGTATTTAAGAAAATGTGCTCTATCTACTCTGTATATATACATAGAGAAAAATCAGATTACATTAGAGATATGAGTAATAAAAAATGATGCCATCATTAGAAATCTCAAAATAATTGGTGCTCTTTTCCTATTGATTTATTATGTTTTAGGAGATAAGTAGAAACACAGAACTAGAGGAATCTATTGGGATATTAAGTCATTCTTTGCTATCATTGGCAATCCTGTCCTAACTCCTTTACCAAAACATGCCATGTTTCATCTTAAAAGTAGGCATGATTTTCCCTTATAATAACAGCTGGAACAGTGTTTAAGACCTTCATTTCTAAGGCAGTTAGAAAACTCCTTTTAACATCTTCTTTCCCTTCCAGTGCAGCAACAGATTTCAGGAAGAGAACTTTGAATTCCATGCTGAAGACAAATAAATGAAGAACTTGGGAATTTGTTTCTGTCCTTGACCCTACAACCTGTGCCTGCATGATACTGAAAACTAACAGTCCAGAAGCCCTACTTGTGAGTTCCTTGCTTTTCAGTGCCTAATTCAAGACTTTGAGATCTGCTTTGAGAAAGGTCCTTGGAGACAGATGAAGTCAACAGAAGCTCTACTTTGATATTCAAAGTACTCTTTAGTATGGAGTACCCTTAAAACAAAACAGGTCCTGGGTATCACAGATTTTGTGCCCAATGCAGATACTTTTGACCTTACACTCTCTTAGCTTTCTCACTCCATTTGAAAAATGCAATAGTACACTTCTTCACCTTGGAGGGGTTTTGCAAGATAAATTAGTATTTGGGAAGCACTCTAATGACAAATGTCACAGGAAAGCCCACATGTAAACGAATAATTCATTCTTTGGAAAATGGTTTGAATAGCATAAAGAAGGCCAAGGGCTACACATTGAGCAAAGGGGAAAAATACTAATTAACTGCTGACTGCATACCATTCATCCTGTCCACGGCACTCGCCACAGATTATATGGAAAATACGGTCTGCACTTATGTGATGAAAGACCATATTACAGGGCATTCAACTCCAGAGGTAACCAACAACATCTCTTGTCTTCTCATCAGCTGAATTTGCCGCCTTAAAACACTTCCCACAGCAGTGTGAAGGGAGAGAGGTTTAACAGACTCCGTACACTGTGCAGTTCTCATATTTTGATATGGAAAAGCTTTCTGTGCATGTTCAGGACAGCAGATTGAAAAACTGTGGGCATCCGTCATTCTCAAAGTGAGAGCAGCAGACCCCGGTCTACTATCCTCAGGCAGCACAGAGCTAGAAGTCATCTGTTACAGAATAGCCCGGTAGCTGCTAACTCCTCTTTGAAGCAGAGAGAGTCTGATGTTTAGTACTGCTGCTGGTTGCCAAGGCTTCTCTGGCTCCAGATAGCCTTGGATTGGCTCCTCCTTGGGACAGATTATTAAATCACAGTTTAAGCCTTAAAATAAGTGTCTGGAACACAGGCAGAGCTTCCAGAGGAAGCCAACCTGAGACAGCCTAGTTAGTGTGTGTGCAGAAGACAACACTCTACCTGAAACTGCATTAGAGCCATGCTATGGTTAATTTACAGAATCCATCGTTATTTTTCCAATTCACCTAGCAGTGGCCAAGCATTGGCTTCAAGAATTCTCACATATTTGCATTAAAATACAGATAGGAGCTGAAATGCAAGTTTCTCTGTGATGACTGTTGTTTTTGTATTATCTTAATTTTATAACATATATCCTGTATCTCAAAATACATAGTTTCAGTATTCCACACTGAGGATAGTTCCATTTCTGTAATGTAGAAACCATATGTTCTATTCTAGGGAAAGCAATTCCCATTACTTATTGTGACTTTGGCTGCACATTAACTTCACTTAACATATATTAACTGCAGTCAGATGACAGACTTGTCTTCACCTATTTAAATGTTCTATTAAAAGGCTACAGACTCCATGCATGGAGTTCTCTAAAGAGCAGAAAAGCATCCAGAGTTCTGCATCAGGTTCACTGTATGGCTGTTTACTACAAAGCAACATTTTTGACCTACTAGATGGAATAAATCTCTCTATAGCAATTAACATTTTTTAAACTTCAAGAAACTATACTTACTTTATTTTTATTTACGTATTGTGTATGGTGAATTATATGTTTTATTATTTAATAATTTTCTTCATTTAATAACATCTCCTGCTACATAAAAGAATGTACTTAAGAGTAATCTAGCAAATTTGGAAGCAGTGTGTCAGGTTCTTCCATCACTGCTTCCTTGATTTTGACTATCCACTTTCATTATTAGAACAGCTGTTAAGTAAGGTTATTTCCTTTTCTCCCTTATGCAGCTATTTATGTGACTGTCATCTGGCATGACTGTTTCATGCTAGAGAGTGTGGATTTGAACAGAGCTCCTTGGGTCCCGGATATTACCAGTCTTCCCTCTGCTAAAAAGTTTTTTGGAGAGATGGTTTAAGCACAACCTCTTAAAGATGAAAGGTCCACCTGCCTCCTGTCTCAATGTGTAATTGCGTATCCAGAATTTTATAACTGCAGCTTATGGTTTTGCATTGTAATTTGGGTACTTCACCTTTCAGTGCAACATTACGGTATTTCAAGATTAGCAAACAGGTAACTGTAATCATTAACTGTGTCCAGTTCTCCACAGACAATCCAAAAACTGAAATGTTTGAAATCAGATGGTAAGCACTATGTACTACATAAGTTTTGCATTATCTGATACATAAGCTCCAACAGCCGAATTTGGAAAAATAATCTCTTGTATTTGAAATATTGTAACTGTGCAAACTTAATATAACCTGAGTACAAAGCTAATCTTTTCCTGAGCTGACTCCTTTGAAACTAGAACAAGATAAGGAATGTTAGTTCTGTATCAGTCTTGTTACAAAGCTTGAAAGAACAGACAAAAAAGCATAACATTCATTATTTTAATACAATATTAAGACTGTAATGAGAACAAAATGGCATAGCATGTTCATTTTCATGACAGGCATTGTGAGTAAGAATAGGAAAGGAGATAATATTCATCTATTTTATTCTGCTAAAAGCATAACAGTTCTGGTGAGAAAAATTCTGGATTAAAAAAAAAAAGGAAAAAAGTATTTATTAGGAATGCTGTGGTCTATACTGTTCTGAAATTTTTTAAAAAGCTCCTGTGCGAGGTATACAAACCTTTTTTTCCATCTTAAACCTAGAATGCTAGGTAAGTTTTAGCAAGGGTTCAACATAGAACCACCTTCTGAATCATTATTGAAGTGGATAGTAAGGCAACTGCAGCACTTTTGAAACACTAGTATTTATTTTCAGGAGCAAATCAAGGTTTGGAGGGTTGGGTTCTTTTTTTTTTTTTTTACACCTAACTCACAAAAGACACCTTCTTCCTCCTAGATCTGGTTCCCCTTACTGGAAAAATGGTTAGAAACTAGTCTCATATGAAGGAACACCAAGTAAAAAGCCTAGGCAATACCCCCTAAAAGAAAAGGGGCTCAATAGCACACATCATACAAAGCAGCACAGTGCAGGGGATCTCTGAGATGATATTGAGTGAGCTGGCATGTCTACCATGCATGCACCTATCAGTAGCAAGTTGTTTTGCAGTGAATCTAAAGATTTAGTTCTAGGACTGACAAAACTAAACATTTCAGCATTTGGAAAATGTCTTCCCTGCGTTTTCCTATGTATACAGGTCAACAATGCAATCATGTTTCTGAAAATTTTCCATTCTGACTTTCCCAGATTAGAAATCCTGTAATCAATTCTTTCCTTGAGCCACTGTAGCTTTAATCATTGGTGTAACAGGGCACTGCCAATCTTATTATACTCCAAAGTGAGAAAATCTTGCTAGCTGCATTAGTTGGCTCTAACATTACAAGGTAAATTATTTAACATGAGTCTCTTTGAAAATACAGCCATAAGTTATTCAAGCAGATTTTTTATTCTTTACCCTTTTACAGTAAAGGTAAGGAAGTAATTTTTAAATTTTATTTCAAGTAATGGATGCCTGACCGAAAAGTCTGAAGCACACTTGCTTTGTTGTGCCAATAATACAAAGAAAGAATAATTCATAAAATAATTTGTTCTGCCAAGGATGTGTTTTCTGGAAGATTGTGAAGGCAATGAAAATAGATATGCTATTTCTAGAAAAGCTAGAAACTAATTTCAGAAAGTTATAGATGATTCCTTAGCTTAACTATAACAACAATCCAGCTAAAAACAGCTCACTACTAAAAAGTGAACCTCATTTCTGACTCACATACCGGACCACAGCATGAAGTTATCCTGATGCACATATTATCATTCAGCCACCAGACACTAAAATTCTCCTGGTGAACAATGCACTCAGAAACCCAAAACGGTCTAGTAGAAAGTGAGCATAATGACGAATAATGCTGTGATGATGAACTGAACTGCTAGTCCCAGCCCACGGATGGACGCAGGAGGCTACCAAGAGACAAGAAGTCATTAAAGTCAGTGACGAGCCCAACCTTGTAGCCACAGCAGAAAGACTAAGTAATTTCTGAGATACTAATTGAGCAAAGCACACAAGCATGTGCTTCAGTGATTTAAAAAATCTTGCCTGAATGAGTGCAGGCAGCGAACAATCAGCTCATTCTAAGACTGCCCTGCATCACACATCTGGA
This sequence comes from Dromaius novaehollandiae, assembly GCF_036370855.1. Taxonomy (NCBI): domain Eukaryota; kingdom Metazoa; phylum Chordata; class Aves; order Casuariiformes; family Dromaiidae; genus Dromaius; species Dromaius novaehollandiae. The sequence goes on from NC_088132.1 coordinate 28,393,274, forward strand.
AACAGTGTCTCGATGGTTACAAAAAGTTATAGTTAAACACCTTAATTAACACTACCCCCACTGCAGAACAGGGGCAGCAGTGTGCACTTCAGACAGTCCAAATCATCACTGTTGAAATCTGCCAAGCCTTAAACAGAATAGAAGTGGTATAGTCTGCAATTTTCTTATAGAAATTCAGGACTAAATCACAAATACCTGGGAACACAGAAGAATTTCCACTGCACATTTGGAATAAACATATGCAAATAAAAAGGAAAAGAAAAAACCACGCATATCTACATAATCCTCATCTAATGAAATAACACATTGATATTTTTAATTTTGGATTAGAAATTTTCTTAGTATAGCACAAAGATAGGAACAAAGAATCAACGGTACTATGATCAGAAAGTCTCATCTAAAAAACCAACTAACCAGCCAAACTCAAAGTAAAAAGGAATGCAGTCACATAAACCAGCAGAAACATTGCAAGCTTGAGAAAATGTTTATCAGTTCCTGTGCTTAATGCAAAAACCCTCAGACAGACAAAAGCCTTCCACAGATTTAATGCTAGATGTACATGACTTGGCTATAGGCTAACATATGAACAAAAAATTGTCTTAAATGGTAGGCGATGAAAGATCGATATTACCATTGACACTTTCTGACACTAGTGCCATATTGTCAAAAGAATCCAAACAAGCCTTCACCTCAAAAAGCAGTTGCTTCTTCTGCTCCCTAATGTATTTAAAATCAATAGTTTTCCTCCTCTTCCTCCTTCCTTCCCCCCAAGCATATTTTTACTGCTTAGCTATTAAGTGAAAGTCAGCTTGCTGGTTTTTGCTTGCTTAAGTTCCCTCAATTTCTGACTGGCAGAACATCCTTCCCACTTGCTGGCTGTGTTTCTTATGCGCATAAAGCACAGAAAGTATGTAGAAATGTCCAGCAGCAATGCATTTCCTATTCTCTAGAGCCCTGAGTTTCCTTCTCGCCCTCCACACAGAATTTTCAAAATGTACCGATGTACATCCTAAATTACCTTACCTGAAGGTGGCATTATAATTTGCTTTATTTCTTTACTTATTTCAGAATTTTGGTTTAGTGACACCTCGGATCAGATCTGCCTTCAGCAGTATCAGTGCAAGTCTCAACTTCATTAAAGTATAAGTTGTTTCAATGCAATCTGCAAGTAGCTACAAAGAAACCATTCAACTGTGTCCTGAAATCTTCTTTTTTCCTTTCAGTTCCCTATCTCTCTGTTTCTTGTATGTATCCTTTTGCTCCTCACACTTAAAACATTCTCCCTGAGAATCCCAAAGTCCCTAATAATTTTTCAAATTCCATTGCCTACAAAAAATACCTACAAAAGACCCACATTCTCTGAATAGCACAGTCCTATGAATCTGTAACACAATATCAAACTGATCTGATTAATAATTTATTAAGTGAAGAGTTAGGAAAGCTCTTCTTCATAAATTGAGAAATGGGATGGCATTCTTGAGAATTATGTACAATAGTCTAAAATATGAGCAGGACACTGCTGATTATCTGCATCATGCTTCCTGTCCTTCTCCTAGCATTCCTCTTAATATCCCTCCTATTTTCCTTATCTACATGCTAAAATGAAGCCAAGAAGTTGTGACATACGGAAATTAATTAAAATGGTACTGCTTTGGGGTGAGGTTTTTTCCCTGAAACTGAGTTTCCTTTATTTAGGGGGTAGAGGGGAATTCCTCATTCATATCACAGAAACCTATTTAGTGAGAGAACATCACATGGTACAAAGTCCTATTTATCAGACCCCGAGAGACTTTCCAAAGTGGGCTTGCTAGAGTTTGGCATTAGTAAAACTCCCAAAATTTTAGGAAATCTGTTTAGAGTGACAAACGCAGCTTAAAAAGTCTTCCTGTAGCATTTTGTGAAGAGGGAGGTTTAGTCAAAAATGTACATGGGATTTCGAGGCAACACTGATGGTCTTTGCAACAACAGAAATCATTGTATTCATCTTCTTAGAGCGGAAAGCTACATAAAATCAGGCTGCAGTGCTGAAGGTGTTGCTTTGCCCTCCCCCCCACCATAAGCCATTGCTTTTAGAGATTTCAACACGTCTTGTTCTTCTATGTGAAGCATAAAATAGAGAGCAGGGTATATAAATTAATGAATGTATTTGTGACAAGAACTTTGCACATTGCTTATAAGCCTGCTGTCAGAGTCATTAATGCAGAAACTCTCTCACATTAGTGTGGCAGCATAGCTGTTTTGCTTTGTCAAAGCACAGACCTAACCAGGCTGCTAAGTCTGTAGGAGCACATTTTAGAGCCAGCAATAACACCTAGGTACTGCTGTCTAAACTTGTTTGAAACTGAGCTTGCCAGACCACTCCTTTAATTTACTGGCATTCACACTTCATTGGGAGCGGGTTTGCGTTTGGACAAAGTCTTCATTTTCACCTTCTCTGCCATTTCCTGAGGAAAATGAACAATTTTGCTGGGGTGCAACACGGTTGTAGGTTTGCTCAGTGACAGCTTTCCACTCTAAGTAAACATCTATATGTATGTATTTCTTTGGAAGAATTAATGGATAATTTATTTCCAACGAGTGGGTTTTCTTTGTTTTCTGCTTTAAACATACATAGAGCTCACTGAAAGCACTGAGTCAACAACAGCATATACTGAAGCCTGCTGTTTATCCAAAAAATCATACAGAAGTCAAGGTGCCCGCTACCATTAAAGTCAAAGACAGTTTTTCACAGACATCTAGGTGAACAGGACCAGACAGGAGATTTAGTGTGAAATTCCTTTGACTACACTGTTAATGACCCCTGATGGGGGGGGGGGGGGGAAACAGTATTTCCTTACTCATTTAGTCTGCAGTGCAGAAAAGCATTCAAGCGTAAAGTAAGCTCTTCTGGAGTCTAACACGTTGTCTTTCCTGCTGCTGCTGCTGCTGCGAATGATCTATCCAAATCGTACCGTGTTGATACCTATTATCAAAACCGACTTTGTGACATGGTCTAGAAAACAGTCTGTTAAGAACTGGACACAGGTAAACTTTGCAAATGAAATCAAGGCTGTAAGCATTTGGGCTAATGCAGTAGATTTCATCATTACCACTCAGGCATGCCTGAACCTCCAGTTCCCATGTTTAGGTTTGGAGGCACTGCACCTAATATAACTCCTGCAGCTGCTTATCAGGCCTCACTGGGCTCAGTGCTTGCAAGATGTCCCATTGGGCTTGTGATCTGTGATACTCAGGATGACCTAAACCAACCTGTGCTAAACAAATACAAGGAATCTTTTCAATGGGAGCAGAGGAAAACCAAAAAAAGGGTTATATTTAGCTTGTAGCCCTGGATACTTCCTTTTTACCGCTGAGTCTAGATAAATCTATTTGCTCTGAAAGAGCATTTCTAAGCGCTGGGTGTTTTGCACCAAGTGAAGTGTTTCCAGAAGATTTTGTAGCGAATTCTATCTCTTTCTGTTCATGTACCCTCAATTACTGCTTTAATTAACCTCTTATTCCCATTTAATAAACAAAACCACAATACGACCGGAAGATGGAATATAAGAGCAAGATAACATGCATTTTACACATATTAGATACTTGTGATAATTGTAGTTCTGCAGACAGTTCTTGCTACAGCAGCACCCCATGCTAACATGAGAGCTGTTTCCTCAATGTCCAGTTGGAGATGTACCGAACTTTTCAGCCTGCCTGTAATTAGTCAAAATGATAGAACAGTCTTTGAACTGTTTGCCTGACAGTGTCTGGAGAGTAATTTCTCTTAAATTACAGAAAACGTGAATACCTCAACCACATTAAATGGTAGTCTTGAAGTCGCAAAGCAGGGCAACAAGCAGACCTTCTGAAGCCACCATGGTTTGCAGCCAGAGCTTTGCATAATAAGCACTAATACTAGAGCCGATCTCGAAAGAAAGAAAAAGTACTTACAAGATTACATGAATTTGCTTTGTCAGCTGTCATTCTCAATGGGACATGACTAATTACTTCTTTTCTGCTTTACGTTTTTGCCCTGTAAATTCCACTGATGCTCTTCTAGCCTTTTTACAGCAAGCAGTCTTTCTGCAGCCTGTGGCCACTACCAGACACTAATAATGATACCAATAGGAAGCCATTATTTTAAAATACATGCTGTTCACAATAGCTAAGATGCATTTTTGAAGACACATTAATAATTCAAATTATTGAATAAATTAAGATGCATTAATTAATGGAAATCCTACTCACTAATCACCCTCTATGGAAACCATCCAACACAGCTACATTGCACTCTGCCCACTCACAAAGTATCAAGTGTGTTGTGGGATATATTCAACGGGCTTTAAAGATTAGTCAGCACAATATTCACAAATAGCTCTGCACACCAACTGATTTAAGAATGGATGTAGTTTATCTCACATTGCATCATAGTTTTACAGAATGCTTTTCTCTTGGGATATTTCACACTAGAAGCAAGTGTGGTGTAAGCGTCTGTAAGTGTGTGGCAGTTTGCATAGGGTTGAGACTGGTTAACCTTGGTTTATCCTCAGATGCCTCCCCTATAACTAACCTGCTGGTGGCTGTGTCAGGACCATGATGGTTGGTGACCCACCAGCTTCCTCCTGATTGCACCGTCCTGCCATGAGATGAGGAGGTGGTGTGCAAAGCTGTGACACCGACCTGCCTGGCTTCACTTCTGGGCTACACCATCTCCCCTGTGGGACAGCAAGGACTTGTCACTTGTTAACATTAAATATATCTGTGACTCAAACGGCTTTTAGCATCCCAGGCCATTCCGTCTCCATGCTGTTGATTCGGTCTGCAACGATGACATTGCATCCTTGCCAATGGAAAGCTACAGGTTCTGTACTTGACTGTATAGATATACACAAATAAGCAAGGAGAAGTCAAAAATCTGTATATTTTTGAAGTCTGTATTCTTTATACTTCAGCAATTACTGCTCAGCTTTGTGATATGACTATATTTTCCTCTCAGAGAAATGCATATATCCAAAAAAGCTGGAACGCATGGGGACAAGAGCATGTGTTGTGCCATAAAGCACCTTTAGGGTGAGCTGCAGCAGCTTGTCCTAAGCCCGAAGTGCTGCCCATTTGCCCTGGTCCTGCTGGTGCAGGCCCACACCAACACCTCTACTCCTGCCAGCCCCAACACCATCTTGAGGCCAGAACTGATAGCAATATCCCCGTATCACTGTTACAACTTGAGCAAGGAAGCAACAAACCCATGAAACAAAAGAAATTTCTACTAAGAAATTCTTCCTTAGGTTTTCCTAGGCTTATTGAGATTCTCTTCTGCTGCCACAGATCAAAGAGTAAATTTCATAATGCATTGATACATACAAACCACTGGGGAGAGAAACTTTGGATGTTATATTTTTGGTCAGGGTATTACTTTGCAGTAGTATATTGTACCAAAGCAACTATTTAATGATTTAGAGTTAGGAAAAAGGTTACTGACAGGATGAAACAAGAGAATGAACTTAGACTTCAGTGCAAATTTCCTCACATATGTACATTTCTATTTTTATTTCAAAGTCCACAGCATCAACATCTACATAGTTTATCCTTCCTTGTCTTACCAAGATACCACTCACTTCCTCATTCATCATTTTGCTACATAACAACATTGCTAAACTAAGATGATTCATCACTTCTGATGACCAAACAAAATTCTGAATTGCCCTCCAAACACTGCATGCAAGGGCAGGCTAGACTGAAAACTAAATAGCATTGCCATAGGAATATTCCCACTAAATATTCATCCACATGCACATAAACATGACACAGAGTGGTGTCCAGATAATAAAGACCAATACAATTAATGTCATCTTCTTTTGTCATAAAGCTCCAATGGGTCATGAGGTATTTGCCCTTAAACCTGTCATCAGATACTAAGCAGACTAATTAGATAACTATAGTAAACCATAAGACAAAGTTTGATGGCTTTAATGGTGAGTAAAACCACACAAGTTTTACTCCTAAAAATGGAGTGAAACTTTCAACAGCACCCTTTGTTCCTTAATAGTCTGAATATTAAGTTGCAAATGATTTGAGCTGTTAAATCCTGCTCTCTTTCTGTCAGACTTCAGTTTTCAATGATTTCTGAAAATGGGTCTTAGGACTCAAACATTTTTTACATAATTGCACTGTAAATGAAGTTGAGGACAAAGTATAACAAAAATGAAGAAGGATGTGAAATAAAGAGATTTTATGTTTAACTCCTGAAAATCAAGAGAAGCATTTCAGAGATGCCATGGTACCAGTTCATTGTTCATACAAGCGCTTGTATTTGTTACTATCCAAAAATACAGTAAAAGAGTCAAGAAGTTAATATATGAGTAGCAGAAGAATCAGGTTTTCTCTATCCTGCAACAATCCTCCAGGTGTTTTTCTTCGTGTCTGATCTGGAAATTCCAAATGTGCTTTCCAGAAGTTTATCACATCACCATATACTTCACTTTTCTTTTAAATATTTATAGCTACCACAAGCTCTGAGTATTTTTTGTAGCTTCCATTTGCCTTTCTCTGAGCTAACAGCTGCAACTCATTGGCCTTGAGCAGAGCTGAGGACTGATTCCTAATTGAGCTTGAAAGCAAAGGAGTCAATGCGCTAAGGCAAGAACGTACCTACATACTACCAACTCAAACCTCGTGCTTGTGTTTTCCTAAGTGGTAAAAGTCACCTTATTTGAAATTTACCATAGGCTAGTGATTCTTAAAGTATTGTACATCAGCTGCTAAATCACAAGAACAGTGAAACCTCAAAAAACATACATTGCAAGAGAGGAAAGACCTTGCAGAGAAAAAAAGTTAATTGAACTGCTAGTAAAATAACTTAGTTATGTTACTCTCAGTAATGGTGATGAATCTGTTCTGAACAAAGAAAAAAAGGGCGGGGGGGGGGGGGAAGTATTATTCCACAACAGATTTTCTTTCAAATTACCAATATAAAGGAGCTAGCTAGCTTTTCAAGCCTCTTCTGGATTTTTTTTTCCCCAAGCAAAGCAACGGCCAGGTTTTTTTTCCTTAATGAGGATAGTTTAAGACAGTGTTGCTAAACAGTCATGCAGTTGCTATTAGTAACATTTCAAAGAGACAAGCATAATAATTACCATTATAAAAAGTAAAAGAGTAGGCCTAGTGAAAAAAGCCAGAGTTTAGATGAAGAAAGATGAGGAAGAGAAAAGAGAGGTAGAAAGCAGAAGATGAAAACATTTTTACCTTTTTACTACAAGTATCTATGAGAATTTTTAGGAAAACACTAGTAACAAATAAACCTTGATGTAGACTACTGACTACTTGTGATAAGAGTTCTATGGCCCAAAAGCCACAGGCGAAGGCATACCATTAAGGGAAGATTAAAGGACCATCTAGAAAAAGTGCACCGTGCATTCATACACTAGATTAAACATTAAGTGCCTTGGGAAAACATGAATGGTGGTTACAGAGAACACTATTATAGTCTATTTTGCATGTTTACAGGCAAGAATTCAAAAATACCAAACCCTCCCCTTCTTCATCTCACCCAGTCAGCCATGTGTCATGCACCACTTTGGTGAAATATTTGCACTAAACAAACTGTAGCTGCAAAGCATGCCATGACAGATAGCACCATCTTTCTGTGATAACTTTTTTTTTTTTTTTTTTAAATCAGGAAATTCCAAACACACTCCCACCCATCCTACTGAATCACAGAATAACTAAATTAATTTGAAGTCACAATAAAATCAGAGCAGAAGCTAGTTCTGGAGAGAAAATAAATAAATAAATCCCATAAGGCCTAGTGCTCTCACAGCTCCTGAAATAATGTATTATTAAAAAAAATTATGGTGTGTCAAACTGCATTGCATCATGACGTGATGTGGGTGTAAAGCAGACATAAATCCTAGACTTTAGGAGATAAATTTATGATGTGCTGTATAGCATCACGTCAAGAAATGAAGTTACAAAATTATCTTAGAGTGTATCAGTGGAGGCAGCTTCATTTCCTTCCAGTATATTTGCACCTCTGAGCTGAGCAAAGCTTGTTCAGCAAAGGACCCTGCTCCAGATCCCATTGAATTCAATGGATCAGTTCATCAGGACCAATATTTCTTTCTAAAGACCTTCAGTCTAAAAGAAAGATGAACAGTAAACACTACCTTATTGATGTAAAAGTTATATCTATAGTATCTAACTCAGACAGAGACTGCACAAACAAACAGTAGAAAAATGGTCCTTAAACCTACCCTTTTGAGTAAAATCACTTGCCCAAGATCATACAATATATGAATGACAGCAGGAGAAATAAAGCCATTCAGTCTACCGCTGCTTCTGGATCATGATCCAGCCCAACATGTATTCTCCTTAGCAACACTTCAGAGAAATGCTTCATCGTTCAGCCAGAGCCTCTGACAGCAGCAAGCAGCACAGGTGAGTCATGCTTTGACACTGCAGAGCAAGACCTGCCATGCACGGAGGTCCCACGATTCCTGAAAAGTTCTGCCAACACTGCCCTTATCTTCCAATGCTTTTTCCCAAACCCCGACTTAGCAGAATTTTGAGCTTCTCAGGTTTCCCCTAACTTGGCCACAAATCTACCACTGATCAACTACAATCCATCGCCTTCAGTGGTGCAGAACTTGAATCTGACCCAAACCTGACCTAAAAAATACTTAAACTGTAAAGGGAAATCTTCTGGCACATTCTGCATTGCTGCTGCTTCCTGGCCGAGTCACTGGTCTTGTATTTGCATCGTTACACAGCTCTAGGGTGGTGCCGGACGAGGTGAAGCAGGCAGAGATGCTTTCCCAGAATACGCTCCTGAGCTTCGGCTATTTGAAACACAGGAATTTCCCATGTTTCTACACAGACTGTACAACAAAAGCACCCCTCATAAATTCTCAGAATACAGATAATTATAACTTCAAAAATGTGATCCTAAGTAATGGACTGCAGGAAATCACTGTGAGCTGACAAAGCTGAATTCCCAATTTAAGCAGCGCCTTAGTAACAGTCTTTTTTCTAGCCCTTTTAAACCTCAATATAGACATGGCCATGTACATGTCCTGTTATTTGCATTCATATTCAGGAGTCTGACATTTGAATTTAAATATGTATTCATATTTAGAAACAGCCTGATTTTATAATGGCGTGAAATCCATGAAAATACAAAGGATGAGAGTGAACCATCATGCTTTAATTAACACCAGGTTCACCTGCAAAGTAGTGAAATGTCAATTTCCATTGACTACTTGAAGGATAAACTAGATCTTTAGGCCAGAAAAACGTGCTGCCCAGTAGAGTACAAAATAAATAAATAAAAAGATCAGTTGTAGCACTCTGAAGGGATCTGAGTACACAGTAATAGTGGCATATTTACTGACTGTTAGCGTGTAACTGATTGGGAAAGCAAAAGTCCACAGGCAAGTAGGAAGGGACGGGAGAGAATATATTAGCAAAAATATTTAGCATGAGACAAGACTAGCTAAAAAGAGCTTTTCTCCTATCCACCACATGTATTAGAAACACAGCATGTTGCCACAAAAGCTGTTTTCTAGGGTAAAATAAAAAACGAAAATGTTTCTAAGAGGCTGTATTAATTTAAGAGAGAAAGAGCTCCTGGAACATTTAAAGTATCATTTGACAGCACGCTAATGATAGCATTGTCAGAAGTGACCACTGCAGGTGCCAAGAGTGTGACATTGTGCATGGCTGGTGGCACGCAAGGAGGACTGGTGATGTAGCCCATTCCCTTCAGTGAACTGTAAAATAAAGCACTCTGTCTGATTTACTGTCTCTTTTGAATGAAATTGACAGCATAATTCTACAACCTATTTTAGCCTCTGCTTTGGTCAATTAAAAAAAAAAAGTGAACACGAAATTTAAGTTAGTAAGATGGACAGCTGTCAAGTCATCTATTACAATGCAAAATCAGTGTTTTGACTTGCCATTGGAAACAAAGCAGCAACAGAATTTTTTAAGTCTTCTGAGCTATGGTAAAAACAACAAGGAAAGCATCTTTTAGCCCTCGAGGAACTCTCAACCAGCACTGTGCAAGGCTGGTAACAAAATCAGTCACTTTTGCTCTGCTGCCTTTAATAAAAATAAAACACAGTTAAAGTAGTCGCTTACCATGGGAGATGCAAGCCATGATTAGCAACATGCCTATGCAGCGGTACAAAAAGGCTGCACAACAAGACACACATGGTATCTTCTAAAAATTATAAATGAAGATGTGAATGTGTTATCTGTCCTTAAAAGGGACTGGTAATTGTTGCCTCCTTTGAAGGGTTAAGAGTTTCCGATTAGCTTTTGGGTCATGTATCACACTCGGAGTGCCTAAGCTTAACGCCACACTTCATTGAACTCCATCTCGCAAGCTTCATGCTTATGAAGGTGTTCCTCTTGATTGCTTTGCATCTGGGCTGCAAGCGATTTGGTTGGAGGCTGACATTGATTAAGTGCAAGAGAACCGTGTTTTACCGTGACAGCTGCTAGGCCTCTGTCAACAAATCAATGTTTTTTTTTTCCCTTTTCTTTTCTGCCTTTCCTTTTTTTCTTTTTTTTTTTTTTTTTGTCTTCTTAACTCTTCTGTTAGCATCCTGCTGTTACTAGAGATGAAAAACATCTTTATAGCTGTCTTGTGATTGAACATTTTCTGATTTGCCAATCACATAAAAATTATCTGAAGGGACTGAGATGGTCTGTCCTAGGATTCTCCAGAATATAGAGAATACATTGGAGGAAAGAGTACACGATGCTGGAATGAATGTCCTAAAAAACACAATGAAAGCTGTTCTTTTTCTTATGCTGCAAGGACTGAAGCATAAATACCACCAGCATTTGCATAAATAGTACAGCAAATGTATTTTTGTACTAAATAGCACTGTGAAACTTGGCTTTGATGCGAGTAAGTAGAGGGAAGCTTCTTATTGTCAAAGTGAGGGGAATTACTTTTCTTTGATACCTAAAACCAAGCATTCTATATTTCTGGTCACAAACCACTGTAGGTTTTCAAGTGAACAAAATAAAACAAAATAAATAATAATCAACTGACCAAGTGCTAGTACTGTTTCTGTTACACTCATTTTACACATTGGTTTCATATCACATACCTCATTATATGTTTTAAACATGACTTCACATCCCTACTATCATTGTTGGTCTTTTTTCAGATTAATACTAGGAGTAGAAGAGAATTTCTATTTTAAATTGTCTGCTTTTTTCAAATTTACTTTCAAAAAAATAATTAAGGAGTCTATAAGCAATTAAAAGCATTTTCCTATATACACATAGTTCCATAGCATGCAGTATTGTCCACACATGCTTAACTGTGTGTCATTACTTTGCTGTTCCATCATCTACAACATACATATTTCTATTTTCTTCAGAATCATCTCAAAGATGTAAGATGTTCAGATTAAATGTAACAGAAATAAAATACTTCACAAACTCCTAGTAGGAAAAAGATATCCAGCTACCAGTATAAGATCATTTTGGATTAAATCAAAGAAATGTGCAAATTAAAAACAAAACAAGAGAAAAAAACAGATTTTAATGTCAGGTAAAATTCACTGTCAAGTTCAAGTTGCAGAGTAAATAGCTAGTGTAAAAATAGAATCACATTACTTTTTTGCGGGGGGGCTACAAAACCCATAAAACAGACTGCATTGTATAGAAGTTTCCCTTGTAAAATATGAATGCACTGATGGTTCCAATAGTTCAAATGAATTGTCAAATGAAGCTGTTCTAGTGGAGCTTAGGCAGGCAGAATATTTGAATACACAGATGATATAAAAGCCTTCCTTTTCTTGTTGGCATCCTTCATCTTCCAGTTGAGAAAGATAAATCAAAGTGAACAAGAAAATGCACTGTTGCATGTAAGACCTGCTCCATTGGAAAGAGTTGCATATATATAAAGCTTTCTAATATGTCCATTCATTTACTTCTATGTGTATATATAAATATATTTTTATAAATGCATTTATATACATATATACCGTGCAGATCACTGAGAATCCTCATCAACACTGAGAAGCCTATTAACATTTTTTTATAGAGAGAACTGCCCAGCAAAAGCTTATGAATAAAGAGAATCACAGTTCTTTCCTGTGCAAATGATACCTCCAGGTGTGAAACAGAGATTTTGGAAGTATAACAGAGGACAGCAAAACAAACTGAATACTACCATCAACTTTCATAGAATTTCCTCCGAAAAGCCTAACAGTAACCAGACTTTTTAAGTGGTACAGACGGCAGCCTGATTCAGAATGCTACTTCTACAAGACTTGCTACTTTTATAGTAAGGAGACAATGAAGAAGGCAGGCTTGGCCATATGAAAAGAAAGATTTTTATGAATTCTCAAACACAGGAAGTCTTTCAACAAAGTAAGATTAGTCTTTCCAAACCAGCAGTAACACTTATGCAAGAATTCTTACTTGCAGAAAATCATTTGTGGTCTTTAGTGAGTTACAAAAGAAGCTAGTGAAAAATTCTGTTTATAATACAATCACATCTTCCTTGCAAAACTTCCAAGTGTTGCCCGAGTAGCTACTGCCTCTTCCTACTAAATATAAGAGACTATATACTGGAAATGAAAGAAAATGTTTATAAAAGTTGAGGGTTTAGGAACTTGGAAATAGCTTGTATATAGGCACTTATGGATATTTATGGAAATAGAAGAACTCAAATACCACATAAATTGTATTTATTAAGATAATGTGTTAATTTTCCATCATCTCATTGCATTTTGATTTTTAAAAATAGATTTTTTAATAGCATAGACATTTTAAAGGTATTAAAGAGGTCTAAGTAATATCAAGATTTAAAGAAATTTCCAAAGTGTTAAAATTAGTATGAACTGGTAAAGCTGCAAAGTGGTCTCAGTGAACAGTTACTTCAGATGCTCATTGATGAACACTTTGGCATCATCTTTCTTACTTGTGATATGTAGGGAAGGACAGAATCTGTCTGAAAAACAGTTAATAAATTGTATTTCAGTACCACAGGGAGGAAGCACTCTGAGGGCTCATTCTTTTTCTTGTTAAAAAAAATTAGGTGTATGGAGGCAGTGAAAACCTACAGAGAATTCTGTAGACTTCAAGACCAAAACAGTGTGTTGTGATCCTCTGTCTGATCTCCTCTCAAATAAGGCTATAAATTTCACTCTCTCACATCTCAGGTGACCATTGGACTACATGGCATGAAGGGACAATGCTATAATTTTCTGAAGTTTGTTTTTGTAAAGGACTCCTGAATGCCCCAGAGAACATAGCTTGAAAACATTCACTTTACAATTGTGAACACGAACTGCCAACAAAAACTTGCCTAGTTCAGCCATGAAAGTTCCTTTCTGGTGTACAACTGGAAGAGGGCGTTAAGGAGAATAAATTATCTTAAACAAATAAACATCATCTGGTCTAGCTTCGCTCTCTGAAGAAGCTTCTACACTTCATTAGCCTGAGGACAGGCTAGGATGGCAGCAAGGAGCACTGCTGTGCTCCGCTGACTGCTCTTAACTTCATCGTTCTTCTGACAAATCCACGTATTAGAGCCTGGAGAAGCAGGTATCCTTGTATACATAAATATATAAATATATATATGTATGAATATGCCTATGCATATATATGTATTTGTATATCAAGAAAGGCTAAAAATTTGATCCTTCAAGGTGCTGAGCGCTCTGGGCTACTTATGTATTACAGCAATTAGTTAAGCATTAGATGGAATTGGAGTAAATAAAGAGAGGAGCATATATTTATTATTATTATTATTAATTTTAATGTGTGTGTCTCTGTCCTAAATCTTTCACATTACTTTAAAATGGATATTACTTTTTTTAGGAAATACATGATTTTGTGAGAAAGCCAACTAGAAATTTGCATCCCAAAACATGACAAATTCAGAAAATTATGAGTAAAAGAAAATAATAAGACAGAGTGAAAGAGCTTATTGAACCTTAACTTTTGCTTACACACTCACTCAGCTTGATTATGGTCCATTTATACTGAAGAAAACTATATATCTTTGCTGCACTTTGGAGCTCCTCCACTGGAAAATCTGGTACACAGAATTGGGGTAAGGTGTTATTCAAATGTTTCAGGAAGAGGCTGTGATAAATGATTCACTGGAGTGCTCTACAGTTTGAAGTTCAGCTTCTTACTGAGTGTTCACAGGATCCAGGTCTATCATATATACTTATGAATTACCCTAGTCCCTGTCACACTCACAGTCGCACAAACATATGTGCAATATTATGAAGAGCATTTTTCTTCCCATATAGATTCAGTAACATCCCGACAGGTTACATTGACTTTTAATGCAATATTAGTAGCAAATTAAATCAAAGATACTTGAAAATATGCTTTAAAAAACTCTAGTTAGTGGTATTTTTGTCAGGTTCAATGTTGACATATTCTCTGCATTAACCTCTACCACCTACTCTGATGTGCGTTCCAACACTTAGTTAATTCTCTTGGGTCACTATTTTGTTAAGTTTATAAAGTTAATAATTCTACTCTATTCAATGCCTAGAACAGACACCTGCACAAGGGTTTTTCTTCATATGTCTAGTTCACTGAGGAGTCCCGTTTTGCCTCCACGGCAGATCCACCAGAGGAGAGCAAATGTGGGAAGACCACTGAACTCCCTATCAGGTGACATGACCTCCAGCCTCAGCAGCTTTCTTTGTAGCGTAGATTTTCAGCTGAGAATTTCTGCATTAATGCACATTTACTGTTGAGGCAGTTAAGGAAATCTGACTGCACATTCCTCCAAATGCATCATTAATGATATACTTTTCTATAGATGCTTCCACAATGTTCTCATTGGAATTTGTTGCTTTTTGTGGTAAACAGCCATTATGTATCAATCACAAGGATGCGCACTGTGCATTAATAAAAGTATATTAGGTGTCTAATACAAAATGCTAAACTTTCTAAGTGCAGTTTAAATACTGTTTTCATCTGCATGCCTCAAAACACACTTATCTCTGATTCTGGCAATTTGTTTCTACATCACTCATGGAGATGTTTTCTTGCAGAGGAGTTAATATTTTTCAGCTGTATAAATATTTACTTTTTGTTTTGACCACTGTTCTCACAAAAAAATATAAACTCCTAGAGCAGCAAAGAAAACAGCATGATAATAATAAACTGCATCCATGTATGGCTATATTGTTATAACATATCTTAAGTAGAAATAAATAAAGAAAATAATTCTACCTGGCTTTACAGCTATGTTTTGACCTTTCGCGTTATAAGGTCTAAATACTATATGCCAACATTGGGAAGAAATTTGGATTTGAACTTGGATTTAATGATGTCTCCTTTCTTTCTCAAGTTCAGAGGTGTTTGTTGATCAGTCCACTG
The DNA here is from genome assembly GCF_036370855.1 of Dromaius novaehollandiae. Classification (NCBI taxonomy): domain Eukaryota; kingdom Metazoa; phylum Chordata; class Aves; order Casuariiformes; family Dromaiidae; genus Dromaius; species Dromaius novaehollandiae. Next base: position 28,408,625 of record NC_088132.1, read on the forward strand.
GACCACCACCTGAAGCTTTGGCTTAGACTTATCTGCATCCTGAAGGATCAAGGAAGAGCCGAAGATAACTGTCTCAAGCAACGTTCAGTCAGAACTTGTTCTTGCTGATTTGATCCATCTCTTCCCTTTATCTTTGTCTTGCTGAAGGGCCATTTTAAGCTTTTTATATTTTAAAATTCTGAACTTACACAAAAATTATAAAATAGGTTTGTTTGTTTGTTTTTATGGTGGCTTAATTCTGGTAGGAAGACTTCAGTGATTAACATGTGAAGAATTTCAAGGAAAGACTCGTCCATGCTGTACCACCTCAACCTCCACGTAAAGGAACAGTTATCCATAAGGAAGAATGTGTCAGGCTTTAAAACATCTGTGATGAAAGCAGGCTGCAAACAACGACTGAAGATTATGAGGATGGTTTTCTATTCCAGATACCTGTTGGCTCAGGACCTGAGATGAAAGCACCAAGTTTTCCTACCTAGACTGTTCATTGGCTTTCTAATGGTACTTATGCTCTGGATAACAGCCAGCTGGCATGGGTTTAAAAAGTATTACAATTTCATCCTCAGGCTATCAGAGCTGCATATGCAAACACCCACACATACACGCTGAAGTCCTCACCAAACTGTTACCATATTTCTCTGTATCAGCTTCTCTGTTTTAGCTAACCAAAATCCATAAGGCTTTAATGTCAGAGATTCCAAAGTAAGTGCGCACACGCAAATATTTATGTTTTTTACATTGCTTATTTCAAGTTCCATTACAAAACAATAAAGATAGCCCAAGGATCCCTTAGTTAGGTTTTCCAGAACAGAGGCAGTTGTGTTTTGGGCAACACATATTTGGAGCCCAAGTTTTCGTACCCATTCCTGGATCAGGTCCAGCAGAGGCCCACCAAGACCATGGATTTTTTTTTATTTTAAAGTTCAAGAGAGACAGATAATGAGAGAGAGAAAGAGCAGAGAGACAAAATGGCTAGAAACAAAGCTTTTGGTATTTTGAGAACTCAGATAGCAAGAACAAGGACAGATTGCACTGACATAATCTGGGGCAATTCTTAGAGGTTTTAACTTAAATCTTTACCTCTATACTAACTTATGATGACAATGCTTAGTAGCTACTTTGAGTAAGTAATCATGTACTTTTGCCATGCTCATTCAAGAGAGGTCATTTGTCTTCAGATTCACTGTGTAATAGAGAGAGGAAAATGGGAAGATATTGAGAAGACAAACCACGGGCCAGTAATTGGAATTGTGACTTGGAGTGTTTCACAACACATCTGACTTCTTCTAGCAGCTTCTTGTCCATGATATTTTACTTTTATCTTAAAGCTCATCCCTATTGCAAAGCATTCAGAGTGAAAACATTAAACCAGTAAAGTCAATATTCAAAATTTCAGTTAATTTTGATAAAACCAGAATTTCATCTCTGGATTACATTTGAAATTAACCTTAAGATTTTAGAATCTCTAATTCCTAACTTGCCCACAGTTGAGCATGGTGAGTAATTTTGCAGTTTTCGTATCTGATATATGGTACACAAGTTTTCCAGCTGAAAAATTTTAAATATACCTGCTGTTATATTGGGAAAGAACTGTATAGCACCAGATGAAATTGGTTTTTTATTTATAAATGGCTATGGCATTAAAGACATACATTCAATTACTGCAGCAAATATGCAGACTAGGTACATTCTTCACAGAAGGTAATAGCTATACTATAAAGGGACTGGACCTACTATTAATTTGCTTTAGTTTAACTGAATCTATTCCATGCTCATCAGCGTGGTTAAAAAGTGCCATCTTCTACTTTATGTATTTTAGTACATACCTCTGACACTTTTCTCCCACAAAGAGATTTAATGATGTTCAGAATAAAGAAGAATGGTGAGTTAAAATTGCAGACAAGGGAAAAAAACTCAGGCTGTAGCATAGTTAAAAGCTAAAATTAGAGACAGGGCTGAAGGGTAAAGAATTAATTCATTCTTTTAAATCCAGTTATGGGGTCTCTCAAATAGCAAATCTTGACTGAGTGCTATCCAAGCTTGTATCTTTACCTATTATGCTTTTAGCTAGTACAAATATGTATATCCTAGTTTGCTTAAATATTGTATAGTGATAGTTCTAGATTGATGTGTTTCTGAAAAATGTACTTATTTAGGTAGGGGTGAATTAGCAGGTTTTTCAGCTTCTTCTGTGTACCACAAAGTAGTATACCTGCGTGAGGCGAATAAATGGTCAACTGATGGTCAGGTTAAAACCCTATTGGGGACACCTGGCATGAGGCAACATTACAAAAGCATCTCTGTGTGTCAAAACCTAATTCTCTGTCAGACAGCTTTTCATTAGCAGAAAACTCATAAACTGATAGCCTAATTAAGTTAATTATCAAGATGCTGGGTTACAGTAAATCCATTGGGAATTTCTTTGTGTACAAGTGCACCCTGGAGAATTTCCCGTCACCCACAATGCTAATGAACCCGGAGGTGTGCTGCGGGAGTTTTGACCCAAATGAAGAGATTAGTTCTGGCAGCGTCTCCCTAAATGGGATAGAGCCACTCTGAGGCTTGACCAAGCTGTGAATGCATCCTGTCAGCTATTTCCAGAATTAAACGCAGTGGACACTCTGGAAATTAAACCAAGCAATAGCAGCAAACAAAATACTTCCCTTCCTGGAGTTATTTTTGATATGCTTTTGTGTATCCCTCAAAGACTTTACCAAGGTCAATGTGGTTAATACCAAATTGTGGGGAGGATTTGTTTATAGCCTCAGTAGCACGCGGCAAGGCAATAGGGAGAAAATATGAAACTCTGGGATCACTTGTCAGTTGTAAAACCTAAAATAAAAATCAAAAGTACATTTTCATTACAATATAGTTGTCCTTACACTTCATGCACTGAAGACCCAAAGAAATTGGCAGAGCAGTATTTCCCTGCTATTTCCTCTCTCTACTACATCGTGAATCCGAAGACAACCGTGACCTGTCCTGAATGAGCACGACAACTATTATTTCCCAAAGCAAAATCAAGAGGTACATTTGAAAAAATCAGGTGCACAGGCAGCTCTGGGTCACACAACCAGCACTAACACATCCAATAACCCAAAACAAAATTGAGCTTGGCAGCATTACAGTGGTAATCTGTACATACAGGTGGACTATTTTTGAACTATTTATAAAATGCATTCAGAACCAATAGACCTTTCTGCAGGAGCAGGAAAAGGTACCTCCTATTGCTTCCACTATATTTATGGATTTATTTAAGAACCTGTGTATGACAATGAAAACAAAGTCTATGGACACAGAGCTTTCCAGCTTGTTTTCTAAGACCATTTATAAATTTGATTGAAATTCTTTCTCTTAAGCCTATTTAGAGTTTGGGGGGATTTTTTTGTAGAGATGTATATAGATGTGTATGATACATGATACATTTTACATGATACATGTAAAATACGTAGATATTTTTCTTTTTACTGAATTATAAAGGATGCCATCAAGTTTTCTGAGTCACCTGCCCATCCACCTTCCCGACCGCAGTTTTAACTCTCAATTTCTTTCATCCTGACTTTGTATCCCATTTCCTGGGAAACATGACCATGCTAACAAGACCAAATTCCAGTACAAAGACCGCTCCCAGCCTTTCAGCTGCTTTTGACTACTGTGATTCCAAGCGATATTAATCTGTAACCTGTCTTTTATTACAGAACACAGAATTAGTTCCAGGATCTAGCATTAATACATTTGGTGAGATTAAAGGCAAATACATTGAAAAGAGATGAAAATTGCCTCTTTGGAATGGAAATAAATCTCCCAAGGGATTTCACTGTTGTCATTCCAGTCTTTATAGCCATTTACTGTTTAAGATATAAAGCATCTAATTATGCTACTATTGTTTTTTATGTTGGCTCATGTAGTTGGCTACCCCTGGAATGGCATGCTACATTATGCTGATAACTCCTTGGGCTACTTTTTCTCTGGAATACGAGATATGCTGGAGTGCAAGGAATGTTGAGGAAATGGATAACGGGAGTTTGGAAATCCTGTTTCCAGGCTTTAAGGGCTATTACCAGCAGCAAGAAAGAAATAGAAAAGTTACTAGGATGTTCTAAATTGCAGCACCAGTTCATATCCCAGCTGGACTATTACTTATTTACAGGTATAATTTGTCTAGAAAATACATAGGACATCCATTTAAGTCCTGTGAAGTAATGATACATGATGTATATAATCATATATAATGATACATTTAATAATGTTAGCAATGCTCACAAAATCTATTTAAATAAAATTTGAAAATGTCTTTAGTCACTTGCTGAAATAATTAGACCAATCTATATAGTCTCTGCTTCACCTATCCATTCCTCATACGCTTAAAACATTTAACATAGAGCCAGTTATATTTGCAAATTATGTTTAACTGAATATTTTTAGCATTTCAAGAGATTAAACTGTCGTACCTCCTCTATCTTCAAACAGTCAGATGGTGAAAGGCACGATGAGAACATTCAAAATTGCTTTATCCTTGTTTTCCGTTTCCAGTGCTCTGTGCAGCAGGCAAACCGGACATGAGTATTAGTAGCTGTAGACGGAGACTAACAGACATTACCTAGTTCAGGCCAGCATCATCTCTTTCATTATTCTGAATTCGTGACAACCTCTGAAAACATTTATTACACATGCATTGCTGAGAGCACAAAATCCTTCTAGTTCAATGCTCAACTGAAAAGATTGTTTTCCTCCATTTATAAGATAGTTTCAACTACACAGATCATATCTGAAGAAAAACCTGCCATATTTCCCAAGCTGTTTAGCATTTGTCTTGAAGAGAAAAACCAGTAAACAGCCAAGTGCGGCAGGCCTGGTCAAGGAGCTGTGTGACGAGGACCCGGGCATGCACAAGCTCCATCACCCTCTTTGGAGCCTCGGAGCCGAAGACTTTTCCAGACAGAAAATTATTCCTCCACCAGCTGCCGCAAGTAGTTCTAGTCTACCTGAACACAGCCCAGCCTTCAGCAATATCCTCACGCTCTGCAACACTGCTTATCTGCTGGCTGGCGGGTTTCCCCCTTGGCACGGCTAACCACCCATCACAGACTTCTCTTCGACCCTTTGGGGCCTTCACTTGCCCTCTTAATACTCCCCTCTCCCAAGTGTCAGCCCACTCCGCTCAATCCTAACCTGTTTTGCTGTCTGAGCTTCCTCTGCACTGAAAAGATTATTGCCTGGCATTAACTGGTTTGACCATATTGCTCGTCTGTCTCGCGTTTTTGTCTGCCTTGCCTATTTAGATTTTAAGCTTTCCAGGCACTGATTATGTATTTACATGGTGCTTATAACAACAGGGCCAGCACAGACTGATGTCTCCAGGAATTACGTAATGCAAGCAAATTAATAGTTATAAACATAATCTAAAAAGGATACTTGCATATAAGCTAAACTGCTACCAGACAGTAATGATAAAAGTTGTACATCCCATTGGTTATCTCAATTCATGTAAAAAATAGTTAAACAGTTCTTTTAATTCTAGCAGTCTTGCCTTTGCTGCTTGGAGCTCCATAACAGGCTAATTTTTCCTGTTTCCCTCTCTGAAGGGTAAATATGCCTTCCGTCTTCAGACATGCCCGATGCTTCACAGAATAGCATTTTTGAAACTGCTAGTGTAACACCTCAGCCAGTTTGGGGCCTTGCTGAATCATAAGGATGCTCCTGAGTGTTTGAAAAGCTTTTGGCAAAACACTTTCAAAAAGGGCTTTAGTCACCTTTTCAAATGGGAAGAGGTTATCTTTTAGACAAATTTGAAGTTGAATTTAAGTAAATACTTATCCAGTTGGTTTGACTATCACGTATTGAACTTTCTTTCATGGGTATCTTTATTTTGAATCTAAAATGTACACCCAAACCCACATTTGAAGCAGAATTGCTCTGTGTTCAGCTGTATACTCAGGTAGGCACATCTGCCTGCATGGTTCAGGCTTACATATTTTTGTGAGAGCTATGTGCACTGCTTCATATGCACTTTAAAAGTTTTGCCTTACCCGTATGAACTGCGGCTTAACAGTACATTACACTGTTATTCTTACAAAATAGCAATGCATAGCATGTCTGCACTAAAGTTAAGTGAATTCATCATGTTCAGTGATAATACAACGAACATATCAACCCTTTTTTCATAGGAAAGAAATCATTATTAACACCTTTGGCAATATTAATCATGATAGAGCCTTTAGATGTTAATATAAAATAGTGCATTATATATCACTGTACTGATTAATTTCATAATTACACTATATTTCATTACATTCATATAAGATTGGCATAGAAATATTATGTATAAAATATGTGTGTGTGAGCATATGTATGTGTATTGATATATATGTTGATATACATATATATTCATCCTTTTTCTCTCAAGGCCAACCAGCTATTTGGTCTCTGAGATTCTGGTTACCATTCATATGTCTGCTTTATACTTTTCTTTCTTTAGAAAGATAATTAAAAGATATTCCACTCCATATAAAATGTTCTCTTGCTGTTTTCACAGATCATCAGACATCAAGCAACTCCTGATCTTCCCCATCTAAACGAGTCATTAGCACTTCAAATAATTCTTGCTCAAAGTACCATACAGCATATACCCTTCATGGTATATGCTCTGAGACTGTTTGTAAAATGCATTTTAGAAAGTTGCACTGACATTAACCATTTTGCTTACACAGAGGAAAATATTTCTGATTAGGAATTCTATACAACATTCACCTTCACCTTTTTGGCTAATTAGCTCACTAAATGCTGCATAAAAATAGCTATTTCTTCATATAACATACTGTTTTTATTTATAAAATAATTTTTCCTCATCTGTTGGTCCTTTTGCAACAAACGAAAGCTCCTGCTGTTACTTGCACCAGCATCAGCAATCAAATAACTTCCTGTGAAAATACTACAGAAAGTTATTCCTCCATCAAGCTTTCCCAAAAATACCTCTAGAAAGGAAAAAAAAAGAAAAAAACAGACTGTAGTATATAAAATCTTTGAAATTCTTGTTTTAAATAACACTTACGGTTGTACCCTTGGGCTGGCATCATTTTCTCACTAAGGATTAAGTAAATTGAATAAGAGTCCTGCAGGAATCTGCGATTGCCTGAAGAGCAATAATTTCAGTTGTATTCAGCTATTACACGTATGTGCTGAGCCCCTTCAGTATATAGATCACAACACATCAGCTTCTTTCTACTTTTCTATCTATTCATTCATACTGGCCTGCCAGCAAAATGCTTTTTTTGCTTTGGCTAGTTAAACCTGACAACAACAACAACAACAATAGGAAAATACTAAAAAAAAACCCTGGAAAAAGAAGTTCAGCAAGCACCTCTCCCTTTTGGCTAGCGGGCAGTAAATGGGGGCAGCTGTCTTCTCTTCCTAATGCTTATCCCAGTAACCTCTAGGTATCAGTATGGAGAAGCAGGACCTACAGCAGCTTTTGGCCCTTTCCATATACAAAATCTTCTCCTGTAGCATCGTTCATGATTCCCAGAAACAACATATTCAGAGGGATACATTCCACTGGATTGCTCTACTGAGCGCTGGGTACCCTTAGCTGTGTTGCCTAAGGCTCCTTGTGGGTTTGGGAAATATCACAGCATTGGTTTCTCTCCCACTGCCTTTTCAGGCTTCTGCTTGTGACTGCACGGGCTGGATTTTGGCACAACTGCATGGTTCCTGGAGGACAGGCTACAGAAACAAGTTCCTGGTGTGCACACGCAGTCTCCGCCTAACTACTCTAACAACCCACCACAGATGGTTATGCCAAAATTCTTGCCTTACAATCTTGCCCTCCATAAATACGCTCTCATTTCTGTCTGTCAAGATATGGCTACTGGGAAAGAGGGAAGCAGTGTTTGATAAGGAGCTACCTGTTTGCTTGTATCCAGATGCCTCCTCTACAGAAAAGAGCCACTCTTACCACCTTGCTGCAAAGAGTTCTGGCTGGAGTGGATAAGAAATTTCCAAAATTTCCAAACAAAACAAATATCAAAACCATGAACAATATCAAATTAAGTGTACCAGAAAACCATCAAAAGGACGGGGAGGATACAAGCTGCAAGGCAGCGCTAGCTACAGGCGATTAGGGGAGAAAGGCCAATTCCACAAAGCAGTAACACCAGTTATGAAAGAGTCTAAACGATGGTGCACAACAGCTATGTGCATCTACTTAAATAGCACTAATCCCTTCAAAAACAAACTTTGGCATGTTAACTTCAACTGACCAAGCAGTAAAAGAGTGCAAGTAACTGCATCCCCCAAAATACAGGATCTCACTGGCAAAACAAGTATTCCTGGCAGTCCTTTCTACCCATTTCTCTAGCAAAGTCTGGTCTCAGAAACCACTCTAAGGCTAATTTTTTTTTTTTTTAAGATTTATTTTATGACTGTCAAAAATGGTACGTGGGATGCAGACAGCAGGATACATGAGGAGGTATATAAACGCATGTGAAAGTAGCCGGGGCTCCCAAGCCACGACAGGCAGAGTTAAGGAAAGAATCACTTCGGTAAAAATCTGGTATTTGCATTACAAAGGGAAAACTACTGGCAATAACCTTCAGTACTGCCAGATTCAGTACGTCTCCCTTTCCTTCCTGTCACTCCTGTCATGCTTGCAAGGGCGAAGCTATAGCCTCAAAAATGACAGCTTGCTTTTAACCAGAGTCAGGCTGCGAGCAGAAGCACAGTGAAGTAACTCAATAGCGCAACGCTTCTAAGAGCCAGAAATTACAGCTGCTTTTTAGAAAGACTTTGGCATGCAACAGGCATATGAAGCTTTTTGGTTCTAAGTGACAAACTGCAGTGTTAGTTAGGGCAAAGCCATAATACCCTTACTGTGTGGGACTGCAACTGTCCTCCTCACAAGGTTCAGTTTGTTTAACGTGGGGAATGAAGGTTTGAATGAGAGAAAGAGCAGCTTCAGCTCCAGCAATGTTTGCTTAGCGCCTGCTGGCTCAGGGTAGGCTTCCTCTGCCTCACCAAGCAGGACTGTTGCCTTTGGATCACAGGAAACCCAGTTCAGCTCCCAGCTGTGACAGCATACAAAACACATTCACACAAAGTCCAGGCACTGTATGGGGGAAACTCTGCTAATTGGAGAAATCTGCTCTGGCTTCCAAAGAACAGACACAATAAAAGTCAGAGAAAGGAGCCTGAAATCTGTACCAGAGAAGAGACTACTTTGTTTTTCAAGAAAGCAGCAGAACTTAGGGTAGAAGTATGTCTTTATCTCGAAAATCCTGGAACATTGTTGAAGATCATCCTCAGACTGAAGTATAAAGCTGTCTCAGTTTGGAAAACATTTCAATAAATATATCATAAATCAAGAACTAATATCTGGGTCTTGGGGACCACCAAGATGAAGAATTGTTTTCTGCAAGCAGCAAAGGCATTTCCAGTAACCAGTTTAAAAGGTTTTCTTCACGTTCCTCCTCCAAGTAGAGTTATTAGGGTCCAGATAAAATAGTAGAATAATTTATCCGAGACTTGCAGATTTAAAATGTTAGTATTCTTTTAATTGAATAATCCTGAGTAACTTTTTCCATTATTTGTCTGGTGTTTCCTCTCTCATTTTTGCAAAAGGCAAGCACCAGGAGATCACAGCCGAGATTCATTTGCTGGAGAGGTAGCATCGCACAGAAAGGAGGCTTTGCAGAGCAAAGAGCCTCTCAGCGCTCTTCTCTTTAGCAGGAGTCAGGGAAGTAAGTTCGTTGTGTAGGTGGGGGGTGAGAAAGGTGTTATTCTGTCGTGAAACAAAGCAGGATGAACAGCACTGTCCTGATTATTTCTTGCCCTTTTCCTCTTGGGTCTTCTAGTGCTTGTTAGACATGTTCCCCACCAGCTTTTGCAGGAAGGTGACTGCAAAAGGTGACTTCTGTGCAAGACATAGCTTCCAGTAACACTAAATATCTATTATTGATTTCAGTGACATGCAGCACCCACACCCCTCACCAATGTGCCTTATCCAGTCTACTAGTCATGGTGGGAGCCTGAAAGCAGGAAAGTGGGAGTGAAGGAGGAGATGGTGAAGAGAGATTAGGAAGAGCAGAACAAAAAACGTGTAGCTGTGTCCCTAAGGGAACTCCAGGACATGTTTTCAAACTAGCAAATCAACAATTAATATTTAAAGAAGAAATAAAAGCCAGGTCAGCAGAAAACCGGCTCTGGAAGTAACCATAAACACAGTTTTATTGATGCTTTCATTCTGTCGACCCATTTTTATGGACTTTTATTGCAGGATACCTTTAGTTACCCACACAGGAGCATCATTTCAAAACCTTAAAAAAACAAAATAAAATAAAATTTCAAAAGCCAATGAATATTTTATCAGTATTCATTAAGATCTAAACAATAATGATGAGACCCATCCAAATCCATGAAACTTGGAACTGCTCCTGTGAGCCAGGAAAATGCCATAGGGGCTTTGTCAGAGTAACAGAGCCGTTTATTATTATTGCAAGTGTGTTCAGGCTGAACAGAAGTTACTGCTGGCATAAACAGAAGTGTGTTGTATCCATCTCATTCCTTTCTATTCAAAGGGGCTAGAGAGGAAAATATATGCACACTTTTACCAAAACTGCTATACTATGAGAAGCTGTAGCAGATCCTTCATGTCACACTGCAATGTGGCAGCATGCTCAATGCAAACCAGTGTGAGTCAGCCAGGGGAAAGATGTATCCCACATGGGACCACTAGAAATTAATAAGATTTAGGGAAATCAACCACGAAAGGAACCATCACTGTCAGAAAAAAAAAAGGAAATCCAACATGCCTCTTTTAAAATCATCTTGCTACTGTTCAAGAGAAATGGAGATGGCAATAAACTAATTCCTCCCTCGCATGGCATAAACCCAGCATAAGCCATTGTGTTATTCACATAACCAAGATCAGAATCTGGAAATAAGGTGATAGGACACTCCTTCATCTACCAAGCAAAAGTCAATGTTATGTCAAAAAAAAAAAAAAAAGAAAAAAAAAAAGAAAAAGAAAAAAGAAAAAAGAAAAAAGAAAAAAGAAAAAAGAAAAAAGAAAAGCTAGGTCCTTGCCTTAGGGCACAGTTTATTATTTACCTTTTTACAAAGAACCCAATTTTAACATCAAAATGAAGTAGTCACCTTGTAAAATAGAGGAAATGGCTACTAGAGAGGCCTTTTTCACCCCTCTCTGTTTTCTTCAGGTCTCTCCACAGATCCCAGGACTCCCGTGAGACTGTATATGCACACAAGCCCTGAACGGCATACACTAAAGCAATTCTTCCTTTTGCATCCGGGACTTCCATAGGATGATATGCCTGCTCTGTTCATCCCTTGCTGACCTGTATTAATTGCCTAACTTATATTCACTTGATTCAATCTCCACACTTAGGACACAAAACAGCCACACCATTTCTTTGATATGGATCTCTAACCGGTGCTAGGAAAGGACCCCCAAGATCTCAGCTCAGCTGAGATAGACTGACTGTCATCCACAATGTTCAAAATTCATCCTCTGGAGTGATCCTCTCCACACTACAGAAGGTGGATCCTGGCCCAGCTTACCCCAATAATACATGTAAGTAAGAAGGGCTGAGACATCCAGATGCAGCTGAATGCAGTGTGGATGAGTGGGGAAGATGCATCTGGCAGGAAAAGAGGAGTTAACCAAAGTGACAGCTGCTCTGTAGATGGACCCTTGCAGACCAAGGTACTGTAAACCTTATAATTATTAATTATTAATAACAGTAAAAAAGATTATTATTTAATTATTAATTACACCAGTCTGCTAGGTTTCCTGTTACCTAGCTTAAAAGCCCTCAGTGAAGTACCTAAACTCCCTTGCAATGCACTGGAGGCAGCTGTGTGCAACCGAGGGATGTCCGTATAACCCATTACAAAAAGACAGCACCTCTTTCTGCCTCTGCTCAGAGCTAGTCATATTTGGCACCGCTAAATCAGAATCCAACTAACCTGGACAGTCTAATCAAACTAATAAGCCTGTTCACATTTATTTCCTGGACTTATTAGCCCAAGCCTAGTGTTGTGCTACAGCAGTTACCCAGCTTTTAGATTAAAGATGTTTTTGTGTGGCAAAAGATGGCTAAGTGTGCTCCATCAAAGCCAGCACACTTCGCAAAGAGCTTTCTATCCTAGCAAAGCAAAAGAGTAGAAGGGGAGCTTAAAACTTCATCTCATCTCTCAAGGGATGGCTCTAATCATGAAATTGTAGTACCGTATAGAGTAGGATTCTCTTAAACTCCTCTCTTGAAGTTGTTCTCTTTTGTAAAGGAAAAAAAAACCCAACAAAATGGAAAAAAAAAACCCCTTAACATCCTGACCTGGAATCAAATACTCCTCTCTCACCACTGTATGGAATCATTTTCCTGCCTTATATCATTAAATACTCAGAGAGAACAGCTTCGGGACATGGAAACGAGTCCACCTGCCTTCTCTCAGAGAACTGACATCTTGCCACACCACCGTCGGGGATGTGAGACCTCAGACATCAAGTCCAGCCTCGGAGGTAACACGAGCAGCAGAACAGGAGACCTCTGAGGTGACCTGGGCTTCGGGCTGGTTCATCTCCCAGGCATCTGGTGGGGTGGGAGGGGGGTCTTTTCATGATCAGAAAAGGCAGATGCCTAGGGAGAATTTCTGGGTGAAAAGTTCCTGGTCTCATTGCCACTGTGAACTTGTTCAAATCAAATATTAAATTGAAAGGAAAGTAAATTGAAAAAGGTGAAATTTTGAATTGTTCACTCTCTTTTTCTGATATTTTATTTTAATGTTAAATGAGATTTTCTGCTTTCAAACATTATGTGGCTTGGATTGGGGTTTTTTTTTTAATGAATGATCTGCTTGATGCTGTCTCCTAATACTCCTCTGGATTATTTAGATCATAAAGGGTACAATTGAGGACTAAAATGTTCTTTCCAACTGATTTGTGTTGACAAAATTGCCTATATAATTTCTGCCAGGTGATATGGCTCAGGCATGTCATAGGATTTTTTCTTCCTTTTTTTCTCGTAGGAGTATTGAGCAGAAAGAGGAAAAGATTAGCATTTAAAAACCCATTGTCATTTTAATCAAGCACCATAAAAGTCACTCAGTCCGTTGTTCAGGCTAATAACTTGTGTTGTCAGTAGACTTTAATACAGATTCGAAGCCATCAGTGGCACTGCCTTCTGCCAGGTGAAGCTCAAGCTTTGAAAGGCCATTTTTCTGAGAATTGCTTAAGCATGTCTTGAATTGAGTGCCATGTAGGTTTTATTTTAGTTTTGTAACTGTTGCCTTACAGAGTCCAGAGAGTTGGTAGCTATGTCAAAGTTTCATCAATCTATTAGCTGCTGCTGCCTATGAACCATGTGGAGGGTGGTATTTGTGGCACAATCCAATTACCATGTTATTACCATACTATTGAAGTATGCAATTCTAGCTTATTTTCTCTCCATCATTTTTATTTCTGTCCTGCATTTACATTACACCATTTTCTCACGGCTTCCTTCCAGTTGCAAATGCGTACTTATTATTACATACTTGTTTTATAAGGGAAAGAAAAAAGGTCTTGATGGCTTTTAAAATGCTGAATCTTTATTTTAACCCATATCCTTCTCTCCCTCCCCCCCCAGTCCAGCTATGGTTCAGGTTCGATAGATAAAATTATCAGTCAGATGTAGTATCTGTTTAACAACAAAGTATTAGTTCAGATCAGCTCTGCACTCTCAACTTGACGTTGTGCTAAAGGTTTTTGATAAGGCAGCAACTAAGAAGGAAACACAGGGTGTACCCAGACACTTGTCTAAAATGTTTGTTAAGTGGCTAGTTCTTTTTCTTCATCTATTCTTATGTATTTGTAGCATGTATGTTTTGATGACACTTTTGGAATAACAAATTATTAATATAACTTAGTATCATATTACAACGAATTATTGCTATAACTTAGTATTGTATTAATTTCTTGTGAACAATATAAGAAAACTCAAACCCCAATTATTATTGATTAAATGTTGTTCCATAATACAAAACAAAGAAAGGTGCTTTCTCAAATATAATTTTCTCCATATATTTCCACTTAAAATCTTTAAAATTTAATGGTATTCTGAGTGAAATTCACATCACTGTGAAGTTTTGCTGCAGTCTTCTGAAGTTTTTACCGTACAATGGCTGAAAGTGGAGAACTCAACAGCAGTACAAAGCCAGTCTTCCACACACAGTACTGATCAGTACAGAATATTTTGATTTTCTTGAACAATTGTATATAACACAAATATTTATTCAGATATTTTTCACTGTGTTAATATACATTGCCTACCTCTCCTGAAGACAAGCAATTTTCTGGAATCTTTTCTAATTTTCCTTTACTTGCGCACTATATTCTACATTTTTTATTACTGGAGAAACTCGTTTTATTCCTTCATTTCCATTACACACATGCAAATCCACACATCACTCTTGCTGGCAAAGAATCTAAATCTAAATCCTGTATATGAATTATCCCACGAGATATTCTAGACACATTGCCCAACTGCTACCAACCAATAGAACCCAAAACCCAAATTTCTGCCACTTATATGACATCAAAGTGATGAGGTCTTAAGTACAAATCTCTTCCACAAGGACTCGTCGGGTTGATAACAGAATATCTGGTAGCGTGAAGACATGCAACATGAGAACATGAGTCACTCATTAGCGCGCACAGCATATTTGCAAAAGATATGATTTTATTTCCTCCCATTGAGCTCAGTTCATATTCTGGTCATTTGGACATTTTGCCCTGGCACAACTGATGGGGCAAAATGCTGGTGGGAATACAGAGATCTCCTTACCTAGTTTTACCACCAAAGAAATCTGATGTGATTCAGCACTCTAAATCACCTCAGTGATGTGAAAAATTACCCAGTTTCCATCTGCACTTTGAAAAGTATCTATTAGTAGTGAAAATCTCTATTAAAATATTTAGACAATGGATCTGTGCTAAATGACAGGAACTGAGAATCTGATCCACGGGGTAATTGTATTGTCTGCTCTTTGGGTATCCTCATAAATCTTGTCACCAGACAAACAATAGTTTCTCTGCCAGTTCACCCCACTTTAAATGATTAGTAATTCTTGGTGGTCTCTCTGAACGATGCAAGGATGTTCCCTATTTTTGTTTGTTGGTTATGCTGCTTACTCCTGCAAAATGTCAAAGGCAACTTCAACAATCCGGCTTTATAGGCAGCAGGTGGAAATGAGAAACATTACTGCTTCTCTGAAATAATAACGCAATTCTTGGCTGCTGCCAGATATGCTCGCTAGCTGTGGTCAAAAAGCATGCCCCAAACTAAGGCCCCACAGTTTAAATTTGAGCTGGCAGACCATCTTTCCTTCCATTTCAGAAGTATTTCAGGGTTCAATTTATAGTTTTTGCTGTGGAGCTTCTTGGCTTCTGCTACAAAATACTGGTTAAAAAAGAGACACATTTATTTCAGTATTAAAATTTTTTTGCAGATGCTCTTTTGATTTTGTGTACTACTAAGCCTGGCCCTAAGTTAGAATGTAAATTGGCAGATTTCTTAAAAGTAAGGTTTGTTTGGAAACGTGATTGTTTATCCCCTCTTTTGATTGTTGAGCATGAATTGAAAGAGAAGATTCCCATCATTTCCTTGTTGGTAAATGAGATGGATAGCATTCCAAAATAAATAATTATTTTCAGTCTTTTATGTACTATACTGTTTACAAATTTTAGTCTTAATTTGAATTAGGCTATTCATGTGAACTTATTTCACTGAGTAAATCGAGATCTCATTACTGAAAGCTCAGCAGACATATAAGAAAAGAAGGATCTAGTTTAATGCCACACAGTCAGCCTAAAAATAATGGGTAAGATGGTAAGCTTCTTTCTGGATAAGACTAGCTGACTTCTTGCACAGAACTGAATAAGGGGCCCAAGTCATCATTTCATGTTGCAGTCTTCTCTTAAGCAATCACATTTTTTCCAACTTCCAAAATTCTAGTAAAGTATTACCCAGAGTACTTTACATGAATTTGCAACCCAGAACACTATTTTTTCCCACTGCTCAAAAATGATATTACCATAGAATAAAAAAAAAAAGGACAAGACTAGCTATATTGAAAAACATGGAACCAAATTATCCCACTCCAGCTCAGCAAGACAGGTCCCTGGGGACACGCTAAACTGATGCCCTACTCTTGGTTACAGTTCTTCCTTTAGAGCAGAGATTGGCCCAAGGTTACTGTCTAGATTTTGAAACTTTATCTGGAATGAGTTTTGAGACCTTTTCCTATGACTGTAGTCCCTCTTGTTGCAACCAGCTGCATCAAGTACTTTATCCCATTTCCAGGAGCCCTAGTGATCCAACTCCAAGTTCTTGAAAAGAAATTTGGATTTTATACATGCTCGGATATATTACATGCTTGGAAATTCCTGACTGTCCTGATGGTTTAGCTACAACTGCATCTCCCTCCAAAAACAGCTTCCTCAGTTTGCCTTGACTGTGTTTTGCCAATAGGTATTGATACAAAGAAAACTTAGATCATCCCCCCGGAGAGGATTTTCTATGGTGGTTGCATTTTTATGCAGGGATCAGGCTGATGATGAAAAAGAGAGGTATCTCTCTTTGTTTCTAGTGGGTGGCATCAAAGAGAACAGTTTGACTGGTGTGTTATCTGCCTCCCATGTTTTAAGATTACTGCTATTTTGTTTCAGGGCATTTACGTTCAAACAGCTCAGCAGAGCAACATCAGATAAGAAGGTGCACAAAGACGAATTCTGAAGTTCTCAATAAAACCAAATACCATAATCCTAGAAATGGGAAAAATCTTCCTCTTCTTCCTTGCACATTTAGCTGTGCTCATCTACGAAATTACTATAAAGACATAGCATATCTGGAAGAAATATTTTGAAAACAATTCTTCTGAGAGTTGTGTTGCAATAAAACTAATGTGGGCATCATATCTGTCACAAGTCAACAATTCCTCACTGGAAATGATCACTACATGGATTGCAAGATAAATTCGAAGCCAAACTACTGAGCAGAGGCATTATGAATCATAAGGAAAAAGCAGCATACTGTCCTTGCTCTAGTAGATCCTTCTTCCTTCTGGCCAAGAATATGGAAAATCCTCTGTCCTTTTAGTTGCGCTGTAGGTCCCTTCATACTGAATTGCTATTTCTGCTGTTTACTTCAGAAGCGAATACCTTTTAATTATACATACTCATGTAGTCATTTTCAGTGACACTCTCGCAACATTAAAATTATTTCTCTGCAGAACATACTCTTTTCTTTTTCATAAAGTTCTAGAAAATTCAAGGACAATAAGGGATTTGCTCAGAACAACAGAGGATTTTAGTGGGGAAAAAAGAAGCTAAACTCAAAATTGTCTTCATCTTTATAGTCACTATTCAATCCTCCCTTGCTTATATTTAATGCATTCCTCAGCTGCATCCACATGACATCATATTTAATGCATCATTCGATCTTTTAGTTTGCCTCGGCCAGTCGGCCTATTTCAAAGTCTCACTCAAAACACGAAAGCGCCACCCCGAAGCTTTGCAAAGGATAAGAGTGCTGTAAGAGATTCCGCTCCATCTGAAGGAGCATGGGTGACCCTGTGTGACCATCTGCTTCCTTATTTTTTTAAGCATTCAAGTGGGTAGTCACCATCAGGAGTTTTTGCATAAAGATGGTCTTCGGCTTCCCTCTGGGTCCAGGATGTGGTATAATCGCAACACGGTATTTTGAAATTGATACCACATAACTGCACATTTTTTGTCACATTGAAAGAATTGTGTAAAACCGGGAGAATGCTAACTCTAAGGCAACATAAGCAAAGAAGCATCTCAGGACTGTCAGACCTAGCTAGCACTTCCTTGCTCTCCTTCACTTTCTCAGCAATTGGCTTCCAACCCCATTTGTTACATGGGACCTTTATTCCCCTTGTTTGCCTTGGGTTTTTTTTTTTCCTGTCATTGTCTGCAGCTCAGAGACAAGCAGTTCCTGGGGAAACAGGAGCGAGTGGGTGGCCTGGCTCCTCATTTTCATAAAACTTTTATGAAAAAGCAGAAATGCCAGCAAATGGAGGGAGGCATGACCACAGGGAGGATGTTGGAACAGACAGACAAGCACCAGGGCAAGACTGTAGGCACTCCTGCTGTCCTGCCAAGCTTTACTGTGTCCCTGAGATAATTTCCCCCAAACTGTTCTTGTTCTTTCAGATTAAAACTTTCTTTTGTTCCTTTTTCCCCAGCCAACATTTCTGATTCCTCACTTCTTATGCCGACCTGTACCCTCAGTATGCCCCATGAGCTCAATGAGCAACGCTGCATAGGGCCTGATTTTTTTCAGTTTATTTATTATCTGAGTTTACCATGGTTCACAGCAACTCCAGCTCCAGCTGGAGTTACCTACACACGTCACTAATGTTGTTTACTCCTCTCTTCTATTAAGATTAGCGCTAGAAGCCTGATTATACTGCATCCATTACTAATACGGTATACCAGTATACATCTTACGTTTGTTTTCATTGCAAGTATTGAAACTCAAGCCCAACACAATAGAAACATGTTTTGTGAAAATTCTCCTGGATGCTTGAGATCCGTAAACCAAATTTGTAATATAATCATAATACAAATTTATGATTAGTAAAGATTAGGTTTGATTCCTATCAAAGTTTAAGTGACTACTACTTCATTATGTAATGGCTGAATCAGGGCATGCATATTCTCCTCTAAACTTCCACTTATCTACTACATTTTAATTCTACAGATTACAATTGTAAAGCAATTGGACCTTCTTTTTTCCTCTGCATTCTGTGCCCTTTATTACATATAATGGTCAACCATCAGTACTCAAGTTTTGATTACAGCTGATGTTTATTTTGCCTCTTACTATTTTATTTCATTATTTTTGTAGCATTTAGATTAGGCTATTAGATATTACCAGGATCACTTATAATTCCCATAGCTTGACACCTCATGGTTCAGTCCTTTGATACTTCTCCAGCTCTTTAAATCGATAAATGATTGCTATTAACAATAAATGATTACCAACTTGTTTAGTTCCCCAGAATCCAATAATTCATGGCACGGAAATGCAGCAATGTATATGATAACTTCATGTGCATATTTTCCCACCTACATTCTACCAATAGTTATGTTTGCAGCATGCCTACTCTTAGAAAAATATTCCAAACATATTCCTTTCAACAAGATGTTTTTGCTTTAAATTACCATTTTAAATATTTTAAGTTTCCAAATGTTGAATTTTATAACTTCATGCTCAAATCCTACAGCAAAAGAAATCTTTGGCTCTTTCATTACAACATTACACATGCACTTGGATAGTTAGGTTAGCCTTATTTACGGGGGGGGGGGGGGGGGGGGGGAATCTCCACAGCATAACTGATTGAGATTTGTGATAAACAATAAATCTGAGCTCTGGAGAACTGCCTATATCCAGGACGACCTTGGGGAAAACAGTCAGGGTTTACCTTTCCATTCATTCCCAAGGCTCGCAGGTAGGCTGTGGCAAGTGGGAATTAAGGTAAAACAGAAATATCTGACGTGGCAGGCAATCAATAGTGTTGAGCGTCCTGGCATAGCCGAGCTGCTGGAGATTAGCACATACACTACATCACCCCTCCAAAGAGGCACATTTGCTTCGTAAATTTTTAACCAGGACTTTTGGAGCTAGCTGTAGCTTGCCTGCCGGGCTGCCTTCCTTCCAGTTAAGAGCCGGGGAAAGGGAGATCTTTCACTGTACTTGGCCCTTCACAGCTGCTGCAGTGAGAAGGCAGAGAAGGCTTTGAGTAAAAAATAATTCGAAAGGTATCCTCCTTTCAAACAACAGAAAGTTTGGCCTATAGGAAGTGAGGCAAATCTGAAGGGCTGAGGTTTGCTGAGGAATTAGTAGGTGAGAAAAGGCAAAACTGCAATTCCTGGGAGGAAGGGCAAGAGTGAGGATGAAACAGTTGTACATGGAACAGCATGAGCACAACAGCAGCTATTGATGGAGCCTTAAAACAGCAGCAAAGCACTGAGGCCAAACAAGGATTAAGAGCGCATAGGGAGGATTTACGACAAATAGTAGCTCCCTAATTTTCAAAGCTCAAACCTATTGTTTTCAAAATACCTATTTTCTGATAAACAGTATTCTTAATTCATTAGCAAGCAAGTTTTAATGAAGGGGAAAAAAATCTGCATACACAACTATCTGCTTATCTGTGCAACTGTTCACTCTGTGAGCACAAATGTGAACACTTCTTTAGGTGTAGGACTTGTTCCCAAACCAGAGAACTGGCTCCAAAGATTAAGATGTCACGGGAAAGTTACACGGATACACTGACTTTACAGAACTAAGGAAAACAGCAATATCATGGTTTGTTGGGTTTTGTTGGAAAAGCAGTGGCTGTTCAGGGTTTTATTTGCTTTAATAGTAGTATGTTTGATATCTGACTGGGTTGATGATAACTTCTTGCACCACTTCACATAGCTTCACTGCTGGGGGATCAGGATCCCGCGAGCAGTTGTCTAGGGCTAAAAAAGTAACACATGAGACCAAGAGGTCTTTTTAGGCTTCTTCTATTCCAAGTGTGAAAACGGCAGAGATCATTGCAAGGACAAATTTATGAAACATAATAAAATGTGGGTGGAGTCCTAATGTATGTGAAATACCATCAGAAAATGAAGTATTATTGCCTAAGGCCTTCCCAAAAGTTACTTCAGTTTCTCTAAAGCTGAGGTATCTTGCCAATTATCCACACAAACATGAATACTTTAAAAATAAACGTTCTCAACCCCCCAGACTTTTGCACGCAAGATCAAACATTAATCCCTTTGAATTCAATAATAAGGCCTATGTGGACTTACATGGAAGCATAACTGGCACCTTGTTACTGCTAATTTCCTTGACTTGGTTTTACTAAACTATTGCAAGGCCACTTTTTGGCAGGCAGGGAAGGTGATGAGCATTTGTCTGCCACACTTGAGGTGAAGTTTGCCTTTATATGTGTGTGTGCATGTGTATAAAACTGAAGACACGTAATTGAAAAGCATACATATAAGCCCCTTTTCACAGCATAAATTCTGTGTGTTTTCTGCAGATAGACAGTTTGTGGTGATAGGCAGAAGGGAAGCAAAAATACACATTTATAGATAGATGACAGGTTGTTTCTGTCTCGTTTTCCTAGACGTTTGACTTCTAGGAAAACCTAAAGTTAAGCTTGAGGTTATAAACAAAATATATGAAAAAAGAAAAGTTGTCTTGATACTGTAAAAGACTTCATCTGTCATTAAAGGAAACAGTGTGCTTATTAGGACTGGGTGACATCTTACAGACATTAGTGGAGCAGATAGAGTAACATAATGTTCCTAAAATGAATATCCACAGTAATGTTCATGCTACCGTGTCATAATGAAACTTTATGGAGATAAATAGTGTCTTGATTCTTCCAAAACATCAGATATGATAAACTATTAATAGAGAGGAAAAAAGGCCAAGATTCAGTTCACACCAACTGCTATCACTCCAATAAAAATATTTTTAAGATGAGCCCTCTAACAAGGAAAAGGGCCTGGCTGTTTAATGTCAGTTTGGTTATGGGTAGGTGTAGATTATCTAGATTTTGATGTATGAGCTTTTAAAATCTGCAGAACAGGAAACATGAATGATATTGTAAAGTTCCACCTGAAATTTACACTTTTACTCAGCTCAGAAAGAGACTGAAATATAAAATTTGCACCAGAAGCCTCCGCATGTTAGCAACAGTGCTCTTTTTTGATTTAAACCCTATCAGTAGTGGCATTGAAATTGTCACCATCAGATTCTTACTGCAGGAAGCAGTAGCATTTCTGGTTCAGAAAAAAACTTTAAATATAAAATCAATTTAAATATCAATGTTTGGAAACATTTATTAATCAAAAAAAGTTGTTATTAGAATTCAGGAGAAAACTAATGAAATTCTCCAACAATCATTTTATTTTTGGATGATACTTTTACCAAGAGGCTCTTGAGAGCAGTCATAATCTCCACACAAACCACTAAGGGGTTCTTCAGGGCTTCAGTATGTGCAATTTGCAGGAGTTCTCTATTGCCAAAAGAGTATATAGCAGCGAAGGGGGCAGATAAGACACCCCTACAAGCTTACCCCACTCATCTGTCATGAAAATTATTGGGAGGTTAAAATTTCAGAAATGAAACTTGTCCTGAAAAAAAGCAGAAAACTGAAGGGCTGAGAAAAGTGTGCTTTCATCAAACAAATCTACATCGGAGTGGGGGGGAAGAAGCTAAGAGAAGGCACTGAAACTATAATTAACAAATGGATTTATATTCCTTCAAGAAAGTGACAATTTAAAATAGCCTTTCTTAATGAAAATTTTACTTGAAAACCAGTGTTGTATCAATCCTCCTTGACATTTTTAACAATGACAAAATATCCTCATGTGTTTTCCTATGTAATATTGCTTAAACGGCATAATAAATGCTGTCATATTCCCCTTCTGTGTACTAACAGAAAAATGCAATTCTTTGTTCTGTGCATGACTGCATTTGCACATTATAGAACTATGAAATATTTACAAAGGGAAGGTTAAATCAATACCGCTTTAAAATTTGCACTCCTGTCTTCTGGGACTTATATCATCTTGATTTAATGAAGTAAAAGGAGAGAGAATGTTGACACACAGAAAAAAATATTTCGTTTCCCCTTTATTATACATACAGAGGGTATTAAAGTAGAATTTGCTGGTGATTCATGCAGTAATTAATTATCACACCTTTTATGCTCAGGCTATTATTTGAGTTGTCTCATTTGCAAAACACAGAAACCAACTATTAAGAAAAAAAGATGAAAGAAGAAATGAGATGCATTCAATAGAAAAGAAAAATTTTTGCTTAACTAGTTCTGATTATTAGTGGCTTTAACATATAAACCATTCTATTGGGCTAAAAAAAGATATGTATTTAATTTACCAGAGTTTCCTATAGACCGTGGAAGAAAAAAAAATCAGGATGTATCAAGACAACATGAAGTCTGTAACTAAGAAACCATATACATATGAATATATGGTCTTATCTTGTTGCTTGGGTACTTACGTTCATAAATCAAATTAGCATAAATTATTGTTACACACATATATTTCAGATCAATTCCACAGCAGGATAAGAATATGTCCATTGCTATTCATTAAGCTCTCACTCATGGAAGAATGGCTAACTTTCTGCTCTAATCTTGAATGCAGCTGGGTGAGATATTCACAGCACATCCTTTATTTGATAAATCTAGAGAGTATGGCTTTTTTTATGAATTTTCTGCAAAGAGACCTAGCTTTTTCTAAATAAAATTTGTCCATTACTGAGAATTGTTTAAGACTATTTGGAAACATCTTTCAGTGTCCGTGGCTTTCCATTTACTAGCTTTCACCATTCGGTTGACTGTTCACTCCTTCCCACTCATTATTTAGGGAGTATAATAACATGATTTAATGAACAGCCATATTTCTGCTCCTTGATTACATAAATGAAACTTTAATAAACTAGATGAAGGAAACCAAAGAGATTCAAGGTGGTCTTGTACACGCTTACTAATTATTATCATTGGCAATGATTAATTTGGTACCTTTTATTAAAATCGGAAAGAGACCGCTCACATTTTTTCCAGTTCTCACTGACAGTTGAAATTGATAATAGATAAAATTCAGAAGCAGGTTTGAGTAACAGGTTTAATTTAATTCTCTCTGTGGACCTTGACGGCTTCCAGCTGTAGTTTCTACGGTATGAGCCTATCTTACTCTGAAGACACCAGATAGCTTAGAGTAGAGCAGGTTTTTTTGGAAACTGGGGTCACGCCTTTTTATGGGCTGGGAACATTTGCTCCTGGGGCACCTGGGAGCGGAAGAGGCACGCAGCTGGAAGGAGGCAACGGCGGGGAGCAAGAGGTATCCTTTAAAAGCTCTGCGTGGGCAGCAAGGTATGAGGTGCTCTCGACTGCTGAGACTCACGCTATTGCTCAACAACTCTTGACCGATGTGTTTCCTCTCCCAGGCTCTCGCTTAGAGACGACAGCCGAGCTGCTGGTGGCCGGGAGGCCTCACAGCTCCTGCCCTGTGCGTTGCCCATTGCGCCCTCCCTCCACCTCCTCCCGGCTGCAGCTGGCTCCCGGTGTTTCGCAGCTCTCCTCTCCCGCCTGCCACGATAACATCCACAAAAGTGCACCCCTCTGTTTTCGTTCCTCACCCGAGATTTTCTCTCTTAGCAGTTCTCCCCATGTCATGGAAAGTATCCAGATAAGTGTCTGCTATGAAAAAAAAGCTAGAGATGCCAGACAATGCTGCACATGCTGCTTTAATTTAGCCTCCTGCGAGTATGCACCATGGGTGTGTATTTAATTATATGATATATTACCATTATATTACATATATACAAATAGTTAGTCATCTGCCATGAAAGTCAGAGCTTACAAAATACCACACAAGAACTCTCCAGCAACAGCAAAGATGCGATCCAATGTATAAAGCAATTAAGTCCCTTCCTTTACCACTCTTCTCTTTCTATAATCCTTCATCCTCCGCACGACACATCTTACAAACTTTGCTGTAAGTGACGTAAGAACATTACACATATTCGTCATCAAAAAAACATTGATTTATTCCTGTCAGTCATCTTATACACTAATTTATGAAAGGGCCAGGTGGGAGGGGAAAGAAAGGTTTACGAAATCATAAAATTAAGAAATGCACCGCAATGCAAAAGAAGATCAGATTCAGCTGGCACAATCAACCTTAAATCAGGCATTTTCTCATTTTTAAGCATTTAATTCTGCAGTCTACTCTTATTTAACTCCATTTGTTGGTACAATAATATAAAATATGCCAAAATGCATGCCATCAAGTTATTAAAAAGTTAAGAGCATTTGTAGTGTGGGAGGTCATGGAGTTTCTAAACTTCAATGTTATTTCAGGAAGAGATCAGTAAGTCACAGTGATCTCAGTCAAAACAAAGCTGGTCTGTTTCTCATATCTTCTTTGTTTTATACTGTCTCACAAGAAAAACAGGCATTGCCTAAGTGCATGTGTGGGCTATTTCTCAGCACATAACAACAGTTGCATTTTATTTTACACTACCTGCAGTAAGACTCTATTGCAAAGCACCCACACTAAAGGTGCACCATGAAGTTGCACTAGAAGATATGGAATTAATTAATTCACTCCTGGCAGCCCTGTTTGCTAGATGAAGTCAACGAACATGAACGTGAACATGATGAACTGTCTGTCATGGAACATTCTCCCAGTAAACAAAAATTTGGTGTCATTAGCTATTTAAAAAGGGAGTAGCAGAAATGCTGTGGGCCCACAGTATGATAACTTATGGGAACTGCAAGGAAAACCTTGCCTAATGCAACACCACAGAGCCACAACAGAGTCCCTAGAAACTGGGCACACACAGCAGCCTCTGCACAGACACATTTTTTCTCCCTGTGCAAAGGAAGATGATAAAGGCAGGAGGATAACTATTGCTCCAGGATGCTGTGTGGCATCCCTTTACAGGCCTAGGTGGTATTAAAGATGCTTGCAAAGATGTAGCACTGCAGGTTCTCAATAATGTAACAAATGTGGAAGAAAGCTCTAAAAATATTCGAAAACTTTCTGTATCTAACGCAAGAGTCCTTAAGATTTTCACAGACAGGATCACTGCAGACAGTTCCCTCTTTCTTCAAATCTGCATCAGGAAGTCAAGACGAGGCTGCAAAAAGCAAACCATTGGCAGTCTCTAGACCTCAGAAGAAGTGTGAAATATAATCAGGGACAATACTGTGAAATAACAATAGATCAACATTTTTTAGCACTAAATTAATTTGATGTTAAGATCTTTTCATTTCTCAAAAACCTATCTCTATTTTGGGTTTGATTAGTTGTAATAGAGAGAACATTGTTTTGGAAGAAGATGAATAAACTAGGTTTTGAGGTAGCAATTCTTTTGGTGACTGAATTGGCTCTGTAGTCTGAATAAATATTTAGTATCCTTATACAGAAGAGTAGTCTTTTCTTATACCACAGATTACCACGAAAACTTTATAAAGATATTTTTTCACACGCTCAGACTCTCTAGAGTATTGTCTGGTTTAAGAAAAAGTATTGAAAGAATAAAAGCCATCTTGATGCTTTAATACGTACTACACATTAAAATTTGAGGACTCTCTCAGCCTAAGGGTATTATCACTGAAGTGCCTGTAGTTACATCCTAAGAAGCAGCCTAGCATATTCATCCTAAGAGGCAGCCTAGCATATTCTGTCTGGGTGATTTCACTTGTTCTGCTTGATGCAACTTTACCTGAAGTATAGCTAGTTCATACTAAGAAGGTGTTTCGTCTTTGAAAATATTCCAAAGAGAGAAAGCAGAAGACGGTGCAAGATAGAAAGTAGAAAAAGTGTATAGTCATAGCTGGTTTCACTTCTTCTGCTTTTCTAGGCCACCTATTCAAGTTCAACTAGAAATTCAGGCTGCTCTATATTTTTACCTATGCTCCTTGTCTAATGACTCTGTGGAAATATATTTGCAAAAGGTGAGTTCTTTCTTACCACTGCCCAGAGGCTGCCTCTTACCTGTCCCTTTTGCCAACCCGCGCAGCACAAGTGAGCTCACCTGGGGAAACACCATCCTCCTGCTCTGCTGTGCAAGAACCAGTTGATACCAGCTGTGATGTTGCCTTCACAGGTCGGACCTACAGCCCGTAAGAGGCAGTTAGGGAACACCAAGCCATTTCACAAAGGCCAATGGACAAATCATAACTAGTTTATAACACTAAATACAGCTGGTCAGGTCTGAACAAGGGTCCAGAAGCCCTGTTCTGCATGTCAAAAACTTTCCAGTGGGCCTCCTAACTGATGGAAATAATTCCGTCAATGTTTTTGTGACCTTCCTCGGCAACATGCTGTGGCACCAAGCATTGACAACACAGTTTTGGATAAGTAAATCTAGAAAGTACTACTGAATTGCTAGTCATAATCACAACTGTGTTGTTGCACGCTATGCCAGCATACATGCAAAAACATTTGACAGAAAAGATACTCTTTTTTTCTATTTCTCCTTTTTTTGTATTATTTTAAATTTCTCATACTGTTACAAACACCAGGATGTCCAAGTGCTGTGCAGAAAAGATAGATTTAATTTTTTAATTCCACTCATTAAAAACTAATCCTAGGGAAGCAAATGGGGAGTTTTTTTATGGATGGGTGATGAACAATAAGTGTCACAGGATGCTTTATGAAGCAGACTTAATAAAACATAATATTCAGCAAAATAATACAAACAAACACCTGTGGTGCCATACATTTATACGAAAAAAAGTAGATTGCTGCTATGGACAGTGGTATCCTGCTGCTGCATAAACACTGTTACTGAGCTGAGCTATTTGTTTTCAGGGCAACCAAGATTATACCTGTGAAAATGTTCCACCACAATGACTTTGTCTTTCATACTGGAGGACTAATGTTAATGCAAAATTTTATATGATTAGTGCTGTGTAATGTTGCTACTCACCATTGTGCAATACTAACTGGTTTTTCCCTTAATGTTATTGTACCATTGAATTATGACTCTCTTGAAACAACAGCTTGTGAGTTAAAGACAACAGAAGGGTTGGGATGTAGGGTTTGGCAGGGAGTGGATTTTCAATGTTTAAGCTTGTAGTAGTACAAAATTCCAGCTATACTGTTGACAGAAAAAACGTTATTTCGTATGTATGTACTCAGCATTTACCAGTAAATGGTGATCAACAAACTGTCATTTACAATGTGATAATAATATACATTTTTTAAAGGAGGTAAGAAACCTGTGCCTGACAGAACATGTCTCATGAGCACGACCTTGCATGCCCACATAATCAAAACTACTACGGGTTTCTTCTTGCCATATTATTTATCCATAGGATCATATAAAGTCTCTTAAAATGGCCTACTGGAATCCCACGCGGTAAAGGACACTGAAGCCAAAGGGCAGAGTTGGGTGGGCAGCCTGCAACCCACCACCCCCCTGCTGGCAAATAGCACCTCAATGTGCTGCTCAGCAGCCTTATTAGAGACCAGAACTACCAGCTACGGCCAGGAACTTCCAAAATAAAATGCTGAGAGGCATTTATTCAGAAAAATAAGTCTTCTATGAAGCAGAGGAAGATGCATTTTGATTGATGACCACTGTGGATAAAACAAGGGCTACCAGAATGCTCTGCAAGCCTTATGAGAAAGCTAGCAATGCAATACTGATGCTCGATTGAAATTTAAGGGCAACATTCCCATCACCTTCAACGCGGCCAGAACTTTATCTGAAGTTTGCATTAGATTAGCACACTGCATTATTTGAAACTATTAAAAATTCCCTTAATCTTTTAGCTCTTCCTTATTTTTTCCTGCTTGGTTTAGATTCTGTATTTATACAGAATATTCTATATTTATAAAGCCTGCTCTCCCCTCACCTTTTTCTCCTTTCCTTAAGATATGAATTAGAGCTAAAAGCACTCTGAACTTCTTGGGGGTAGGCTCTGAAATTGCTTTTAATTAAATGAATAAATCAATAAATAACATTGTGACATGATTATAACTCACAAAACAACTAAAGCTATATTTCTCGCTCTTTCATAATGTCAGCTTGTCTTTCAAAGAAGATAAAAGCAAAAATCATAGGAACTCTTACTGTGTGCATCTTGCAGAACAATCAAAAGAAATAATTCCAAGTGTTTCTCAAAAGGCCCTGTGACTGACATGATTAGTTATGAAGGTTGAGGTGGCTGGGTTTTTTTTTTTTTTTTTAGTTTAGGTGAATTTTGCTTACTGTTCTTTCTATTTTTTTAACCTATTCAGCCCAGAAAGGGTAAAAAATAAAATTAAAAAAAACTCATAACAACAACAAAGGAATGCAGAAACATATTCAGAAAATAAAGAACCCTGTAATGCTATTCCAAACTCATCTCAGAAAAAAAAAAGTCATCTAAAAAGCAGCATCTTTTCCCCACAACTACAGACCACACATACAGTCCACAGGTCACTTGACATCTAGTCAGTTGCCATGAATAAGAAAATACAAAAGTAGCTACAGAAGATATCTGCTGTGTCTTCTCAGAAAAAAGGGAAGGAAGGTACACTTGAACCGATAACCTTGTGCCTATACTAAATAGAGCTGCAAAGGGGTCAATGGAGTAAGAAACAGGCTTGGAGACTGCTGTCATCTAGGAACTCTGTGATTTCCTCAAAAAGGCTGTTGTGATACAGTATTGTCCTTCTAGAAAGAAGTTCATTAAACGTTCTCATTGAAGCTGTTGCCCCATTAAAATACTGAGAAGTCTTGCCATTGATTTCAGTGGATCTTCAGAAAGAGCTGCTTATCGAATGTGTGGTATCCAACATACGAACACAACCCAGATAACCACCAAGATATCTCTATGTGTCACTGGTACTCAGAAAAAACAGAGCACTGCAAAAAATTAGACAGAGGCATAGGTAAAACTCTGGGGATGATTTCAGCCCAGTTCCAGTGCTCTCTGAGTCACTCTCTCTATGACCAAGGGTCAGCTCCCATCATCTGCTCCCATCATCAGCTATATACACCCACTTTGCTTCTTTGTGCAGGACACTGTCGAGCAGCTAAAACTAAGTGTCTGCTTTAAGTTAGATAATAATCTCCGGATGATCCCAGGAACTGTCAATTAAATAGTCATGAAAGAGTTACCCTGATCAGGAACTGATACTTCAAGGGAGATTTTGACAGAGAAGTGCCATAAACGTCAGAAATCCTCTCTTTCTTTCACTCTACTTGCTACCTTGGACTGTCTGCCTGGGTCAGTCTGAAATTAATTTGTAAGATGAACCAATGAACCATTTTAACTTTGTATAGAGTGCAGCCACGTACATACAATTACATTGACTGCTGATTCAGACAAAGATCTACAAGCACAAGCATGAATTATTTCCTTTCCATATGATTCAACAAAATCTTCAGTATTCTTTCTATAAGAGGCATCCGCTGACCACTTCAAGCCTGTCTATACTGAAAGCAGGTTCTTCCAGCTTTATAACCTGCATGCCAATGGCTCAGGTAAAGCTTAGCTTTTTTTCCCAAACTTTAAATCTTCAATAGGGTGTGGTTGTCTCTACACTGGCTCAGCCAAGATATAACCTCACAAGGAAGTCAGAAAGTTATTTACAAACTTTCTTATATATAAGCCCAGACTTTTTATCTCTTTTCTGCATTCCCTTTTATGCGCAAAGACCCATCTCCCTACTCCAGAGCTTGCAGTTTTTTCCTTCTCATTTTTAATCTCCATTGATCAAACCTGTATTACTAAATGTGAAAGACTCTATAACCTCCTCCTACATTGTTAAGCCTTGATGAAAGCTCTGTAAGAACAAGGGTTTCTATGTCTTGTTATTACTACTCTCCTACTGCCTAAGTTGGAATTACACCCTTAGCTTCCATAAATGATGAAAAGTCTTGAGCAACTTTTTAAAAAGCCTCATGACAACAGATATATCCTTTAAACAAACACCAAAGGTTCAATGTTGCCTAATCCCATCATACATTTTTAAAAACCCTACAAATCCAACTGTGTGCTAAAAATTATCATTTCACAGGAGTAAAAATACAACCACATTTGTTTCAATGAAAGAAACTGTATTATAGCAAACAAAACATTTTTTCAAAAACCTTTGTTACTAAAAAGTAGTTCACACGGTTAAACGTAAAGCGATGTAGCCTGTAAACCCTTTGGGCTATAAATACAATTTGACTGTCTGAAGTGGGAAGTGCAAATGAAGCTGGAGACTTCCATTCAGCTATGTTTGTCTAGGCTACAACCCAACATGTCATTTGGCATACTTTGACCACTAAGCTCAAGGATGAGCTTGCCCACAAACAGAAAAGCACATTAGAGCTGAGGTGCAAATACAAGGTTTCCTATGCCAAAACTGAAGGAAAGATGTATGCGCTGATGGCACAGCAGCATGTTCCAAAGGCTCATTTCTCTGTATGTCTTTGATAGTGTAACACATTATGACTTCCCATAACCAGTGTTCATGGTTCGTGGCCATGCTAGTACGCTGACCTTGGCTTGCAGTGTACCAGAACCAAGCAGCACTGAGCAGGACAGCTCTGTTCCCCCAGAGATGTTACAGCGAGTGGGGTTGAATCGGTCACCTTCACTCACTGAAGTGCGTCTTACTCACCAGGTGATTCTATTTTACAGTACCGCTCTGCATGATTAGTGAAACACAAGGCCTGCATGAGGAAGGGAAACACAGCAAAGACCAGTATCTAGACCCAAAGATATATCCTTATCCATGCCGGAGTGTCACACTGATGGTAATCTCATAGACTTCCACAGAACTTGTCAAGGCACGAAAGCTTTCCTTCAAGTGAGCAAGTGTGGAAAGAGCTGGTCTATAATGATTCAAAATTTGCTGCTGTATCAGAACAGAATATATCTGATCTATTTATTATCCTGCCTGTAGCAATTAGCTTGTATTGCAGGCACCTTGTTCCAGTTGACATCACAATATCACTCCTACTAGCTCATTTAAAACCCAGGGCACATCACTGAATAATTTTGATTGCTACAGAAACATGTTTAGTTTTCTAGATGGATTCAGTTGCTCCTGATGGAACTGGCTATCAGTTTGACTATTCAGAAGGAGCTTTCTTTATGATGAATAAAGTCTCAAGGAAAACATACATGACAATGTAAACTACGAACTGGAAAAAAAGGAAGAAAATACTATCCTTTGATAACGTCAAGTGTGCTTGCCAACAAGTACGATCTCTGTACAGTCTCCATGTGTGAGTATTAGAAGAAGAGCTGTTACACCTTTAAGAGAAAAGAACAATTCCTTTTTCCTTAAGAGAAAAGAACAATTCCTTTTTAACCAAAGCACTTGCTCACACAAGTATCTTGTCCACAGTTTGTTTCTCAGGGTGATTTAAATCCCTGCAGAGCACACCAAGGAGATATCTCCCTGATACTTCCTATGGGCATTTTGCTGAGCCAGACAATGCAAGTCCTCATGCTATATATCACTTTGGCACCATTAAAGAATTATGGGGCCTCACGTGGTCTTGCAGAAATTAATCACTGCTTAACAGCCTGTGCTCTTCTGTTTATGAAGTCATTTGGAATATCTGCATGTAACCACTGGTATTATGAAGAAAGAGTATATGCAGGTAATGAACCATGGCATTATGTTACAGCTGAGATAGATAGTTTTCAAACTGATAATTAATATTTTGGAAGATTGTTTTATGCAGTCTGTGATGCATTGCAATGATATTTCTAATCATGCCTAAATATTGAGCAGTGACAGTTGTACTTTGAGATAAACACACAAGCACCCACTGAAAAGTGATTAAAAAGCAAATATTCATATTAAAATATAAAAAAGACGCTAGATCCTCTCCTGTTTAACTTCATCCAAAATATGCTTATCTTTACATGGCAATATTTTAGAATTCAGAGAATTAAATGGTATACTTTTTTCAGACAAAACTGGAGGGTTTTATAAATCTGGGTAGATTAAGTTTTACTTCTTTTCTAGTCAATATTTCAAAAGTAAATGTTTTAAACAGTCCTCTCAGGAATAAGATGAAGTCTACAGAGAATATTCTCTCAGCTGCATTTGACTAGCCCCCTTTAATGTCAATGGCAAATGCAGGTCTACAGTGAGATGTGTTTGCGTATAACTCAGACAGCGTGTTTAATGGAAGTGGTCTCCATTAACAGAGTTGGATTCTAAGGGTGAAGAGGTTGTTTGTTTATTTTTAAGAATAAAGTCAGCAAGTACTTCACTGGAGTTCCCAAAAGATAGTCCACTTCTAAATATTTACCTTGTTTATATGATTCAACTAATATACTTGAACATCAGTTAACCTCCTCAGTAAAATAAAAAAATATAGAAGTGTGGAGACTTCTATAATGCTAAAAAGCTGTTTGCTGTAATTTATTCCTCTTTCAAGTTGTTTATCATTACTGTACTTTATTTTTAAAGTGGCAAAGAAGGGATTTTTTTTAATTGAGGCAATTGAATTTTGCATGTAAGAACGCCTTAGAATGAGTGTTCTTAAATTGCTCTAGATTTCGGGGTCATGAAGTAATTGGTGTGCTAAGATGTGAGGAGGTTATTAGATTATTAGGGAGAGCTAGCGCTGTACTTCTGCTACTTGTTTAAATCAGTTGTACAAGCTCAAGAGTTTAATAGGTACTGGCCTACTGAAAGAATAAAGAACACATTTATTCTAGTATTTTGCCTAAAAGGAAAAGCAAATGTTTTTAAAAGATGTGGCCTAATCTAGCTGACCTACTTCATGTATGCTCATTTGAAAGAAAAAGACAAAAAAGCTTCAATACACAAACTTATTTCTACAGGAAAGGGTACTATTGTTTTCTTACTGTTAAAGTTTCAATGTATCAGCCGGTTTTAAATGTTACTAAAGAAATACATCAGAAGTCTTTTTTAAGCTCAGCAGTTAGCTAAAGTTCAGGGACTTATGAACAGTTTCCATTAGAATATAAAATTGGCAGAGGTCTTTTATGCAGTTCTGAATAATGTAAATAACTATATTCCCCTAAAATAGGAGGGGAAAAAAATAAAAGAAGCCTCTGCTTCCAGTTTCAGGAATCGTGAAACCACCATCTTAACCATCTTGAAGTCCCCGCTTTCCATCTCAGCCTTTTCTCTGGCCTATGTTATCAGTGCTTCTATTGCTCCTTATTGCACTCTCTTTTCATGTCCCATTTTCCTTCCAGAAGTCCATTGTACCAGTAAGCTTGCTCTTGTGTTTGGCATTATGGTTGCTAATGAAACCTCTTAGCATCCACAAATTAGGTTCTGCTCAGGCTTTGCTATTTTTCTATTTTGGCTAGCAATGTTTTATGAAGTACCAGAATATATTTAAAAGAAAAAATCCTTGAACTAATGAAAAAGCAAATTTTGCATTTTCTTTTCCATTTTGCAGAGATCTTAGGGTTTTTTTGAATTGTTATCTATCTGAGTTGGACTGCAATAAAGTTATAATCTATGCAAGTAGAAATATTGGGGCAATTTCATCTCACCCAGGTGTTTTGAAATGATTTATAATCTCCAGGTCCTGCTCAGAAAAAATGAGGTTTGGTGTGTTCTCCATTGCTAGTAATAAGCAGGCAGGCCACTGAGCAGGTGTGGATGGCCACCTTCTCCCACCAGGTGGGAAAGCTTCTGGCACATACAGGAGTCAGGGTCAGGTTTAGTTATGAGCACCTAGGAGCTCCGATACAGTAAATCCCCCCAGGAGCTCATTGGCATGTGCTGGCGTCCAGCTGGCATCCCTCCAGGTCTGCCCGAGCCCCCAGTTCACTGGGTAGCAGGTGTTACTGGAAAGCCAGAGGACCAGGGACTGGAACCACAAGGTCTCCATCGGGATAGTCTGCCAAGAACCCAATGGCTTTCCATGGCCTTGGTAAAAAGACCCTTTGAACCAGGCACGTCAGGCTCAATGTACCATCATTTACTGACAGAACTCTTTGGCTTGAAGCTGGCCAGTGAGCCGACTCACTAACTTCAAATTTTATCCAAACACAACATACAAAATGGAGCTAGAAGCAAACCTGGAATATTGTTTCACACTACCTAATCTTAGAGAGATGTCAAGCCTAGCCTTCACATCTAGCTCCCCAACAAGACCTTCATTATACATACAAGAAAATCTACTGAACTTTTCCAATTGCACAGTGGAATTTAATTGCCAATATAATGTGACAATCTGTTCTCTTCTGTTGCTATATGGATATGTGGAGAAATCATGACTCTTTCTATTTTCAACTTCAGTCTGTGCACTTAGTCATTTCTTGCAAAAGCCTGGCAGACAGCAATCCACAGACTTTCCCATGCACAAAGGCTGCTATTGCAAGGTCTCCTTTTGCAGATCTCACAGAAAAGCAGGTCTGCACTTCCACATCAGAGGTCAAAGTTATATGAGTCACTTCCCAGTCCCATCAAATTTTTACTCCAGAACCATGAAATGCAAAACTCAACTAACCTAATGTTTCTTTTGCATTTAAATCAGAGCTTTTAAAGACCACCCACTAACATTTCTAGGTATTCTTTTCCCTCCTATTCCTGTAGCATCAAGTTCTTTGAATGAGGTCCCTTGGCCATCACCACTGCAGACTCTCTTGCGCCACAGCAGTTGCCGCAAAGCAGCAGTGGCCAGGGCAGGCCACTGCCACTGCCACCATCATCCCCTGTCTTGCCCAGAGGCACTGCTGGTGTCTGCAGCAGCTCTTGACCTGTCCTGGTCCCCAGTCAAGCAAGGAGGTGCCACTAGGAGAGAACACCAGACCACAGTTTTATAAGGGACTACCGTCCCTTCACTGCTTGTCAGCCCCTGCCGTGTTCATAGACGAGGAGCTGATCGGGTACCAGAATACTTCAGAGACAGTGGTAGTGGTACCTGGAAGTGCTGCTGTATTTATTTGCAGATTGGGAACTCAGGAACACAGGAGGAAAAAAATCTAAGTTTATTTAAAAATAACATTAAAACATAGCAAGAGCCTGGGCTTAGACCCCATGGCCCCTGTCCTGTGCCATTATTAGAAGAACAAATACACTTGGACAAATTGACAACTGAAATCATACTCGTGCTCAAGCTGGAACTTGGAATCCAAGGCAAAGTCTGACTTTGGCTGCTAACATTTTAAATAATTTTGAAAATCTGGTAAGTTGTTCTTGTAAGATTTTTGTCTCAATGGAAAAAATCAGGTATCAGCTCTACTAGCGGAACTCCTGCCACCTTGGGCAATATCTGAAGCAGTTTAGAAAACAGGCCCCTGCTGGTTAGGAATCTCACCGTGAAACTTAACCATAAAAATATTAGAGATCTAATTACTTGGTCACTTACTCTCTTGCATCCAAAGTTCAGGGAGGAATGGGGACTTTGAGTCCTGCCTCAGGTTTTTATCTACTATGTCAGAGTTTTTTTAATATTTTGATGCAACATAGAAAATGTGTCTTGGTTGCTAAAACCGACTCCCAATAGGCAGAGATCAGTATATCAAAGCAGTTGACGCTGAGGGTCCTATGTCTACTGCAAGCCTTTCAGGGATTTATTCTGGACAAAATTTAGTCTAGTCCTCTGGACTGAATGTCCCCACAATGTGTACAGCCTGAAGCTGTTTAGGGATGGCTTGTTAGCTTGGGCTTCTTCATCCCCGTTAAGGGCTGGAGTGCTGAGCACATGGAGCAGAGCTACTGGTTCAGCTTCCCCCAGAAGAAATCTAGGTTGTGCAGTAACAACTGGGGAACCACCTTCAAAATCCCATTACTGGTCTGAAACAAACTACTGAAATTTATTCTGAAATCAGTATTGGTTTGAAAGTAAAATTTCAAACGAGATTTCAGTGCAGTTACATGGACTGAAATGAACATTATGTGCCTGTGAAACCATTTGGTTTCATGCAGCTCTGCAGTCCCAGCTCTCGAGAAGCTCCAGGACATAAATATCAGGCCCAAATAAATTTAGACTAAAAATAAGCATACTGTGGGAGGTGGGTTTTATAATAGTGATGGACAAATGAGGTTCAAATTATCTCCAAAAAGAAAAATCCGAAGTTATCCAAACTTCTTGGTTTGAAAATTAGGCAGAAAGACTCACAATAACATGTTTTTTGTGGGATTTTCAGTGCACTCTGGCTTTAGCTGGCTTTTAATTACTGAGAAAAAAATCTTTTCTCATGGAATTTATTATTTCTGCTTTGAGTCCTGGCATCAGTCAAGAACCACAAAGCTCTGTGAGGATTTCAAAAGTTTATGAGTGATTTTAAAAGCTCATTATTAAAAAAAAAAAGAAAAAAAAAAAAAGAAAAACCACCCCCTTCAAAAGTATTTGAGGTTTGTAGGTAAAGATTAGAGCCACATAAACACTCACTCAGTTTTAATACAAAATGCTAACAATATTTTCAGAAATGCTATTACCTTCAAGGAAACTGGGTATTATTTTCAGGACTATTTATGTCAAACTGGAAGAGGGAGGTTAGTGTTAAAAACCTGCGTTTTCCAAGAGGCATCTTCGGAAAACGCATCAGAACAGATGCAATGTTTTCAGCTGAATTTTCGCTCTAGCATCTGAGTTGGGTTTAATTTCTCAAGATACTATCAACCAGGGTAGTTTCAACAAACGGGCTGTGTTTCTGCAAACAGAAGCAGCCCACCCCAGAGACATCACTGAGATGGTGAGCGCAGCCTTGCGCTTACGGGAATTCCTGTAAAACAGAACTGACAGACTCGAACTTACTTTTCCTAAACCTTTTTCTTCTCCTAAAACTTTCTCTTCCCATTTGAACTTTCTTGGCTAACCAATGCAGTACAAATTTGAATGCTCCACACTGACTAAAAGCCACTGAAGTAAATCTCTGTCGGACAATCTGCTTTCTCCCAAATTTTCACTGAATCTTGTCTCATTAGTTTTCCAGCACCCAATTTTCTGAAAGACAAGTGGGCCTGTGCAGATATAAGCCAAAAAAACAGAAAAACA
This sequence comes from Dromaius novaehollandiae, assembly GCF_036370855.1. Lineage (NCBI taxonomy): Eukaryota > Metazoa > Chordata > Aves > Casuariiformes > Dromaiidae > Dromaius > Dromaius novaehollandiae. The sequence continues at coordinate 28,446,175 of NC_088132.1, forward strand.
AAAGCCAAAAAATCCTACCAAATATAAAACATTTACCTTGCTAACACTAAACTAAGACAACCCTCAGTGAGGAGCCATGTAAAAGTGGTCACACCAGTCATGCCAGATACAAGTAGTATTTTAGTGGATGTGAAATAGAAGCCAGGCCGAGTTTCTCTTATAGGATCTTCTGGGTTTTTATACAATTATATAAAAAACTATAGTGCAGATAAAGATTTTTAGGGGTGTTATATCTTGGAATTCAGCCTTTAAGCCATTTTTAAAGGCTATTTTTAAACATAAAGCTCATCACAAAGGATGCACATCCCAGTCGTCCAGGTATTGGTTATGCAGGACACAATGAATATTGCCATTTTTAAGAACTTTCCTGAGGCTTCATTTCAAAGAGTTTGCATTTGATGGGGAGGGGAAGGCAGTAGGAGATGGCCCGTGTATGAGGACTTATATGCATGTCTTCTTTTTTTCACAAACAAATGAAATATGATGGAATCCCAGAGCACAGCAAAGCTATGCGAGTGTGCTACTAACCATATACAACAAGCTCAAGCTAAACACATAAGAATATTGGCAGTCTGAGAATAGCTTCCGAAAACCAGAACACAATGGGGGCCCAGAGCAATGCTGCCAGACTATGTAGAGTGATAACGTTTGATTGCTAAGGGTTGTAAAGAAATATATAACTCATGCCCTCAAGACCTTAAAGGAGAACTAGACGAGACAAAGGATGAAATAAAAGAAATATTTTCTTCATAGTACAGAAGGCGAAACTGCAGCAAGGACAAGTAAATATTGTCTGCAGTGTATTACTGTGTAAAGTAAGCTGCTGCAGAACGAGAGATGCGTTTTTCCTTTCGAATGTGTCATAAAGTTTTGGGTTTTTTTTTTATTTTTTTCCATGTTTGTTTGATGATTTCCTCGCAGCTGCCAGACAACAATGCATTTCTATCTGAAGCAGAAAAATAAGGTGGGAAATAATTTCCTTGCACTTTTTCTGCATTGCTTGGGAAGCTGAGGCTTCCTAGATAGAAACTCCACTGCATAGGCTGGGAAGCGAATACAACCTCATATATAATCATTTCACGCCTCAGTTCTGCTTGATTTTTCATGCTCTTTGAACCCTAATTTAAGTGTGAAGTTCAGTTAATTTGAATTTGGATTTTGTGAGTGCTTTTAAAAAACATGCTTCTGTTTTGATTTGTTATTTAATCCTTTCTTCCAAGACTAATGAAGAAAATTAGGACCGAACTGAATGACCAGGTACAGCAAAAGAAGTTTCTTCCACACTGCTTTCATCCTTACTGCATTAAACTGTAATCTTTACTTGTTCAAGCAGTCTTCTCTCACCACTTTTTTTCCATCCAGAGTCCCCCTGTGGCTCAAAGGCCTGATCCCAAGAAGTGATTTCAATAAAATGCAGACTTCAGAAATTGCCAGGTTATCTCTAAATCTAATTGCAGTACACTGTCAAAAAACCCTCTACATAATAATGAATTCCTAAAATCCACAAGTTGTCAATCAAATAATTATATTATCTTAGGTATTTCTGCAGTGCAAGGGTAAATAAAAGTTACATGTCCATCAGAAAAAAAACCTAAGAGTTTTGGAATAAATATAAGTTCTCTCATCAGCTCTAATTGTCACTTTCTGTGGATGTCAAACTAACAGAGTAGCAGAATCTAATTTCCTTGTTTGATTCACCATGAAATTAAACTGAACCGACAATTTTTATTTTCACCTGGCAAATTCGTCCAACACTATTTAAATCTAGCTAATCAAGTACAGTTATCTCCTGCACACATTCATCTGTCCTACCACACCTCTGATTTGCAGTATCCCACATCCACAGCTTCCTCTGACAGCCTGATGTTGGATTACATTTACAGTTTTGCAAGGTGCAAAGGAATGCATGGACATAGTTAGCAGAGCTACCAGCAAATGTATAATGTCACAGAGCTACTGCTCAACAGTGGTGGGGAGGAGTGGAAAAAAAAGTATTAGAAGCATGGAAAACAAAACAAGTAGAAAGAATCACTAGGTGGATCTTTGAATGAATAAAAAGTTGAGGGGGGTTCTTCAAAAATGAGTAGTTTATGATTACTAATACTTTGCTAGCCAGAAAATATAGGAAGCTATATTTGAGAAGTGTCTAAAATGTCTCATATTTAAAGAAGTCGAAAACATTACACTGTATTATGTGCAATATAGCTATAAATGCAATGAATCTGAGGTCAGACTGCACACAGGGACCCTCTCAAAATATTGCTTCATGTGGTGAGTTGCAGATCCAACTGTGATAGCTCTGGTTGTAACATCTCAAACCCTTGTAGAGAGACGGACCTGTACAGCCACCGATAAAATATATTTTCACTCAATAAAGAAACTAGAATCTTAAGAGAGCAAAATAATCCTGTGGTCACATCTCCATCCAAAACAGAAGAGGTGGTATAATATGAAAATTATTTGACCTCTTGCACTCCCCTGTAAATGAAAACTTCTCTCCTTTGGACACTGTTATTAGAGGGTGTGACGCATGCTATAAATAGCAAGAAGGATTCTATGCTTCCTTCTTTGTATGCATAAAACATGACTATTTTGGGGAGCATTCAGAGGCCTATGTTTCCTCCTTCCTATTTCTTTTTTGAGGTTGTCCTGGGTAAAGCAGTGTACTGCAGGACACCCTTAGGACAGGACCTAACCTAGCTCCATCATTTTGTTTTAGTGTCTACCTTCTTGGGAACATTTTTTCCAAGGACAAATTGTTCTTTCTGTGGACAAATTCTGCAAAGAACTCGGAAACTTTTTCTTCTCAATCTTCAGTGTTGGCCAAGACAAGGAGTCAAAGTGATTATTTAACTAATTCTCTTCCCCCCTTAATGTTACACAGCTATAATATTTTGGCTCAGCTACAGTGCATTTTTGCTTTGCCCTGTTCCTCCTCACCAAGTTTCCCTTTTTCAAAACAGCCTGCCATACCCTCGCTTCACTTCTAATGGAGTAAATCATATTAAATGTTCAGGAGTCAATGAAATAATGATATTTGATAGAGAACCTAACTGAGACTACTGAGAAAAATGACAGCTCTCTTTTAAGGCTAAAGAATTCGTTTCTTTAAATCAAAGCAGAAGTTATAAGAGCAATTTCATAATGAAGTGAAGCTCTGCCTATAATCACAGTACCATTACAAATTGGTAACGGGTTCTAAAAGATAGCATGGACCTATGTTTGATTATTTTGAAGGCAGACTCCATCAGGTTTTTAAGAGGTGCTTATTGTTTCTCCCAACCTGCATTTAAGCCCCTACTAACTTCATAAACTTCCCATTCATTCTTACCTATCTTTATAGCTTTTTTTCTTTCTCTAGCACAGAAGACAATTCACCTCAGCTTAACAAGCTTAGAATACTTCTTTCTTCCAAGGCTGCCAAATTGTGTCATGAATCATCCAAGCTCAGACCACATGAGTCTGTTGTTTCCAGCATGTCCTAACTCCAGTGATTTCCTTTCCAGGAACTTTTCCATTGCGTTTTGTCCCCCTCCTTCCACTGAGGTGCATCTGTCTCAAATCTTTAGAGAAGCCAAATGCTCAGATGGTAACACAACATAAGGGGCCTTCTCAAAGATAAGTTTACTTTAAGCAACTTTAGGGTATTTAATCAGTCTTCCGAGAATTTCAATTTTACAATCCAGTTACAAGCCTGATTAAACTACTGCTAAGTACTGAGGATAACACAAGAGCCTGTGTAACTACCATTGTTTTCCAGTAAAGTCACTTTTTAGTCACTGTGTTACTGCCTCAAAATAATGCACTTTATCTCATCCTAACTAGACATTATGTCATAAAAACACTATATGATTCCTAAGTCAATATAGAATGAAAAGTGTTATTTTATTATGTGCTTGCAAATCATTGTATTCTCTTTTGTTGGAAGTGATATAATGTAGCTGTATTAGCACAGGAAATACGAACATTATTCCTTTATGAACATTTTTCCTATTGAGTAAACGAATGCAGTGCCTTGGAAACAGAAGACATTAAGCATCAAATTCATGCCTGGCGAAACTCCTTTGAAGACAATGAAGTTAAACCAGAGATGGATTTGGTCCCATACACGCACAAAACAGTCCCAATTGCCAGACAGTTAGACCAGCAAGGATATTTCATAGTGGAAGCCAAGAGCAGCTAATGAAAAAAAGACAATGAATTATTTTGGAAAAAATGTATTATGCTTCGGTTTGTATTCTGCTGTGAGTTAATCACATTATGTTTTCCTTCCACAAAATTACAATTTTGGAAGTTATTAGAAAAAGATTAAACTAATTAAACTCTATGTTTGAAATACAAAGACAACCAAAATATAACATAACAAGAGTTTTGTTCCCTGCACTACAAATGCCAGGGAAGCAGTCTTCACTTGAAAAGAAGTGGACAGTGCAAGACAACAGGTACATCTAGTACTGGCCAGCGGTAATGAGCAGTGAGCAGACAAAGTGAAGTGTTGTACGTAGGTACAGACCACTCTGGAAAATAAAATATCCGCATGCTTCAAACAGGACAGGCAGGCTCCACCTCGGCTTAATACGACACTTTAGAAAAGACAACAAATAAACCCTGAAAGCCAAACTGTGCTGTCCTTGCTTATCCACATAGTTCCAAGGAATTCAACATGATGGTTTTCTGAGAAGTGTTGGCAGACTTGTGTCATGAGTCTCCTTTTCCCGTATTTGAATAATCAACGACATGCCAGTCACACTTTCCAGCAATCAGAAATTACTTGAGAATTTAACCCTGATATTACAAGTTACGGTGTGCAGCACAACTTTCTGCTTCTGCACGGACCTCATACGTGAGATTGCATGTTTGCATCCTAAAGAAAGAGATGAGGAATGTCTGCTCATTCATTTCACCAAGTTTCATGTTGAATGAGAATCTGCAGATGTTATATGGTAACTTTCTACTCTTACAAGAAGAGGGGTGTCACTGGAACATCAATGATTTCCAATACCACAAAATTAATTAGGCAGAACAGACGACCAGAAGTGTGTAATGGGCATACTGTAACAAATCCATGATTTACAAGCATATAAACTACCAAATTTATCTGTGGCCTGATTGTGACCTGATAATTCAGTACGGTTACATCGGTGATGACCTATTGAGTTAAATATAGTGTTTGAATTTCTTAAAAAGAAACAAAAAAGAAGTCCTCTCTTCCACTTAATGGAAAATAAGATTACATTAGGTTGGTATGAGGTTTAGAAAAAAAAAGAGGGGGGAACAACAAGTTAGAGAACAGGAGCAAAGAATTCTTGAATCCAGCTGTAGTTCTAATGTCACTGTGAATGTCAGCAATTAACCTTTCACAGCGTTTTCCAAAAAAAAGAAAAAAAAGCTTTCAAGAACCATTTTATTTCTCAAACATAGAGACGATATTCTTTTTGGATTATTTTGGCACCAAAGATAATTCCCAGTTTTTATGTTGTAATACTACATAAAAGGCTTTAAAAGAAAGTAAAGGCAAAAAGTCCTAGTAAAAAGGGCAATAATCTTTACATTTCCTATTGATGGTTGTTATTGAAATGAAAATATGTATTTGGCATGTTAAGGAAAAGTTAATAACGTGTTTTATGTAATCCTTCCCTAGAGATCCAGTAAGGTCATGTTGATTCAATGCACTTCTTGATGGGTAAAAATCCACAGCCTTGTGTTTCGAGCCACATGTGATTAAGCACAGAAAGAAAAAAAAGGAAAAAAGAAAAGCAAAAAACTATTGATTGGATTTTTGTGTTGAGAGTATACCTTACCAACAAACACAGCTCTTAAAGGCAAGATGTAAATGGCATCACAAATGGTCAGGGTGCAGACTTTATACCCTTCTGGTTTTTTGCAGTTAACTCAATAAATTGGTTCCTCTGCCTTAACTACAGAGCCACTAACTAGCAGACCTTGAGCTGTAATTCCAAGATTTCAGAAGACACTCCCATCCTTGGGACGCCACGCGCATTCCTGCCATGGTCACCTTCTCCTGCTGCTGGGTGGTAACCCGTTTCCCCCTCCCTTGTGCTGACACACAGATGCTCACCAAAGCAAACTGCATAACCTCATCAATGAAACCAACCCTCTTCCCTCATTTCATTTTGCTTTTTTGATTCTCTTTTTAACCTGAATCAATTCCATGAGCCATTTTGCAACATGGTCCCAATGGCTGTTAGGCTAGCACACCTGTAAACACACAGAAAAGCATAGCTGGAGGGCAACTTCCTAAACAGCACTCACCTCTCAAGACAGCATATCATCAAACTACTGTCTTTATGTTCATTTTTATTGCCAAACTTCTTACTACAGATGTATGGCAGTAGCAGGTTTAGAGAATAAGGACTGAAGCATTAAAAAAAATTATTTACAATTGAAAGAGACAGTGCCTTCTTGCATACTCAAAGTCACATACATCTATTTAAGCTTTTAATCAAGAATAGGCTTTTTGTCATGAAAATAGTATAAGTGAAGGTAACATGGATATTTAAGTTGTCACTCACTGCAATATAGAAAAGAAGGGTACATATATGTTGAAACAGTGCCTTGTTTACAATGACTTCCTTTTTCAGTTATATCTAAGGAATATGATACTGGAGTCAAGGTTTCAAACACATTTTTACAGTGTAAAAGGATTGTCCTAAGAATATTCAACTCACAATATTTCTTTAATCTTCATGAATGTGTTGGCTCTATTGATAAAATAGAAAGCATAGCATGATGCACAACATTAAGGAGCATGCTTAAAGAAGATTTCCACTCTCGAGCACTGGATTTTTCCAGTGTCTGTGCACAATTTGATAGCTGTATGCACAATTTGATAGCTGTATGTAAACAAACCTGGTAATTCAAACTTAGACGCGACTCAGGGAAAACTGACTGCAAAACAAAAAGCAGTGTTTCACAAATAGGTATTAAACAAAACATGAAGATATTTTAAAATATCTGGTCCTCTTTCTATATTCAAACCTCCTGAGCAGTTTAAACCACCTCTCCCCATTGTAGTTTTGGTATGTCTTTCTTAGCAATGAGCTGCCCAAAAGAAAGTGAAGGAGCTTATAAGCCCTCACAATCATAGAGGAGAGAGGGAGGAAGGATGGAGAGCTAAGCTGTCCATCACACCCGCGAGAGGCTGATGTTTCTTTGTCTGGGGAAGGATAACTGTCACACCACGGCACAGGCACTGAAATGAAGCTGAGTATCCTAAAACACGCAGAGACATGTCGTACCACGTTCTATTTAATGAGTGTTACTGCAGATAAACACATTACAGCAATCTTTGAGCAAAGGAGCTCAAGGATCTAGGAAACTGCAATTAAATTACCAGAATGGTCAGAAAATACCATTTCACTAAATAAAATTATGTTAAGTACTTGTCCAAGGATTCAAGGCCCACCCATTACAGCCTCCCCAAAACCTGGAAAAATATATCCAGAGCTATTGCGGTCTTCTCCCCATAGCCTTTTGCATGGATTGAGGCTATTTCTCAAAGACCAACTTTGGGATAATACTGTCTTCAGAAAACACGGTGCCAAGCAATAGCATCCATACGAGGTGTTTTTTGGTAACAGAGTGCACAAAATTAACCGAAGAGTTAACAGTTACGTAATTTGATCCCTGACTTAAAGACAGCTTTTTGTATTAATGTACCTTCTCTATTTAGAGCAAGAACAACAGTAAAACTTTAGCTGAAAACAAGTACCACAGAATGTCTGTTACCAGTTATTCCCCAGCCAGGAAGACTACAATAGTCACCAAAATGTCTCCACAGCTCACAGCAGAGACGGTCAACCCTCCGCAAGGTCTATTCTTGTTTTCTGAAAATACACGACTATGAGCTAATAATCTTATGACATTACGAAGGCTCCTAAGAAAATTAATACTTTGTGTTTAACATGGTCTTGCTACTTTGGTGTCACAAAAACACTGAACTGTTGGTGTCAGCCCCCCATTTGCAGCTCTGATATTGCTTAAGGATGATGAAAAGCCATACACAAACTTGTAAATGATTAACAAGACAAAGGCCTTTTAAATGGGCATTTTATGTGAGCTAAGTGGGGGATGAAGCCTTCGGTAATTGTTCATATTTCATGGGGACTTGGCTTTTCATGAATTCATCTCAGTGTCATCTTTCATACACATTACTGTATCGGTTCATTAAAATTCTTCATGCAGTACTGAACTTGGTCAGGCTGAAATGGGGCTGACAAACCTCATGTCTGCCGCACAGATAACCAGACCTTATGAAGGTGAAATTAGTTTTCAGGAGCTGTACTGCTCACTTGATTGATTCCGTCTTAGAAGTCATATGACTTAATGTTTCCTGCATGTGCTGCCACTGTCATGCAAACATGACCTGATAACACATTGTCAGGAGCGCTCCAGAGAGCTAACAGCAATCTAACATCTTTCTACCGAGTGTGAAGTTCCATCTGAAATGTGCATATTTGATAAGCAGCACTTCTTCTTCTATCTGTCCTTTTCATTTTCAGAAAGTTAATCTTCTCTGCTCCGCTGAGTACTGTGCAGAAGCGAGCTGGCTCAGAAATGCAGCAGGTGGCCCCATATAATAGCACATGGGCACGCGGCGCCTCCGGGGACAGCCGGGTTTTACCACCATCCCCGCGGCGGGGCACGACCGGGAATGCCCGTGCACGGGGACATCCAGGCCCTTTCGAGAAGATGGGCTTTCAGGTATCAGGATAAAAATCCCCTTGAATGCAGTTGTATTATTGCTCGGTCCTTAGTTTCAGCATCAGATACGGAACACAAACCATTTTTCCTCTTGAAGAGAAGTTGTTACCAGGTGAGCCATGCTATGTGTAAAACCTGTTTTCCCGCACATAACCTCAGTACGTAACCTCAGCGCATTTCAGAACAGCTTCAGACAACGGCAACATTCATGGATTATGACAGCACTGCTTTGTTACACCTTTATCCCTCAGCTCTCCACCAGCACTGCCAAGGATGCCACTGGCTTTCACACTACACCAATCAGTTTGCTATAATAATAGCAGTTGCTTCTGCTATTTATATTTAAATAAAACAACAGGCTATCACATTACTTTCCACATTCACATTCCCAGGTGCCAAACCACAGCGCTTCAGGGGGGGCTACGATTTCCTATCCACTCGCTGGCCTCTCCAGCATAAATTAATCTTGAATTTAACGCAGTAATAGGTTACTGTTTATATGAGAAAAAGATGTCCAGAAGGTATCTCAGGGGCTATACCTGATCTCTCACACAATCCCCTGTGCAGCAGCATAAAATTAGACATTACCACCAACTCCTGCTCCTGGAAATAGGCTGGTAGCACAGACTCCAGGGAGCTACCATGGGCCAGATAAACCCACCCCTGCGGCAGCTCAGACATGCCAAGGAGCTCAGGCCCCGCTAGTCTCCTTGCGATGGAGAGGAAACCTCCACTTGCTTGTTGCAGCCCTTTGACATCAGCCCTATATTTGCTGTCCAGATTTGCAGGCATTTAAAAGAAATATAGAAGAAACCATTTTGCATTTTGTAAGCATTAAATAGCATTTAAAAAAACAGAATATCAGTATTTCCAGTGCAAAGGACTAACATCACAACTTAGGCAAATCTGATGACAACGGCAGAAACATGAGGTGACACTACATAATATAACACACAACAGAAGCAATTGCAATAATACTGTTTACATTTTATTAACAATGCTTCAAAAATTAGCACTGAGCATCTTTAAACTTTCCATTCTTCTCAAAGGAGCAAAATTAAACTTCTCTCAAAACACATTTTGGCGGACAACAACACACTGGAAAAATCAAAGTTTCCCTGGTTGGACTGTTCACATCTGGTTTTTTGTTACTATGCAATGTTATGGAGCAAGCGAAGAAGTTTTCTGCCTTGTGAATTGTGTGCTTCCAAACAGGAAAACAGGAAGGAGTTGCCCAGCATATGCATTTTTCCTCCCAAACATCTGGTCTCAGTATTTTATCTCCTTCAACAGTTTGAGACAAATCACGGAATTAAACAAGTGGAGTACTTCTCCACCTTGAATCTTAAAAAAGGCAACTTTCTCAGCAGGCAGTTTCACCAATATGGCATACGCAGCAGTCTGTAGGTGTCTACGCACAGTGTCTGAAGAATCATAACCATGTGCCATATGCACTGTACAAAACCCACTCTTACAAATTCATAGCTCTGCTAACCGCTGTTTAATGAGCACAAGCTGCATCGTGCTGTGATGAGACCAGTTAATTTGTTGCAGGAAGCAAGACCTTCCTAAGCATTTGAAGGGGTGAAAAATGGAAGAATGCAAATTCCGATACTTCACTTTCAGTCTATTCTGCAGGATTGAGTTCACAGCTAAAGACAGACTACTGAACTCAGCTAAAATTGAAGTTCTTTTGAAGAAATCCTGAGCAAACAAAACACCAAAGCAGAAGAGCAGAGCTAAAAAGCGATACAAGGTTTAGAGGAGCAGAGCCACCCATATCACATTGGTCACACCGGCTGGAAAAGTCATAGTTCTGTCCCTCCGTCAAGTCCTATCCAAACTGTCTTCATAGAGACCCTTGTTCGTACAATAGCCTACTCGCGGATAGACCAACCAGGACTCCTCTGCTATCCATTTAATCACACAGATTTCTCCACATATATCCCCATCCATCTGCAGAGATACTGTGTTCAACAGTAAGTTGACCACAACTTGCCTGAGATATTTAAGTTCCTCGTATAACAAAACGAGCAAAAGTCCAACAGCTGCTGCAATTCAGCTTTTCCAAGAAATAAAAAAAAAGACACTGGCAGAGAGTGAACACTCCTAAAACCAAATTTCTAGACATATTTCAAAGCAATAACTGCTGGAATGTTTTGTTACCCACCGGCAACCAGCAGGTCAAAAAGAGGCCAGGCAATTAAATGCTCTATGAGCCCTGTGTTCAGAGATTTTCAAATTCCTCTGAACTGACTCCTCTATTCCAAACAGACTTGTGACAATTCAGCACTCGCAATATGAAGGAGTCGGAGGACTGGCTTGATGCAGAAGCAGCCGACACGGCTGATTGAGCCATTTTGGCTGATGAATCTTCTGCCACAGTACGCAAGTCCTGATAGTCTTAACGATGCTAATCCTACCGTTCCAAATGATTTTTTCATTTATGATATGAACTCAAATCATGAGTTAGTTCTGAGAAGCATTTAGCACATTTACACTATATGTTGGCTCTTACCAGAACTTTAGATTTGAGCTGGCTACACACCGTAAAACTGTACCTGAAGATCTGCAACTCATGAGTTCCTTTAAAGACCAGCATGGCGAGACAAATCCTATTGTGTGTCTAAAGGTAACACAGATGTACTTCCACTTGCCTTAAAACAGCTCAATCACTAGAAATTGCCTCTTTCTCAGGCTGTTATGAGCTATTTTTTCTGTTGGATTTTTGAGATTCCTACCAGAGGCATTTACAAGACTTCCCTAGTTTTCATTTTCAGCATTACTTACCTGCCAGTTCCCAACTGTCCAATGCCTACTTATATTCTTCAGAAAGTGTCTCTACAAAGTCTTAAATTAAGTTTTGGAAAACAGCTGCAAATGAGAAAAAAACATCACTAGCATACCTACTCATGCACTTGCAGAACATACTGTAAACTATTAATGTTTGGCTATAGGTTTGCTAGTTTTTCTTCCAATTATTTACTCACATAAATGCTAAATCTTGATCTCAGTTAATATAAGCATTATTTGACTTTTGGAGAAAAATGCTGGAAATACGCTAAGCGTGTTTATCAGAGCCTCATGAATATTTAATTATTTGGAATGGTTTTCATGTACATATGTATTTCTCTCTTTGTTTGAATGTCTGGATTTTAGTCTTTCTGGAGCTACAAATGCCAAGTGTCACTTAAAGGTCACACATACCGAAGGAGTGTTGTCCCACAGCTCCATTCCTTCAGGTATTCTGCATGCTGCCTCTGCTCTGACATGGCACTTAAACACAGGCATAACTTTAAACACCTAAGTAGGTCCATTGTACATAAGCAATGGGCTAGATCACAAGTGCCTGCTTAGCACCCAGAAGAATTGCATCCCAATTGGGCAAAGCAGCCATGCCTCATTTGTTACCTTTTTCTCCAATAATACCATCTTATTATAGTACTTAAGTATTTTCAAGGTTGATTGTAAGGTAATTCCAAAGTGCAGTTTCATAAGGAGAGTACTGCTGAGTTTGAAATTAATCCTTATTGCCTGATCAGAAACTTACAGTCATTATTTTTTTTCTACCAGAAACTTATTTCATCTTTCCTTCATGTTAAAACATGCATACTTTTTCTCCCCATATGTGTTCCAGTTGCATTTTTATAAGCAGCCACAAGATGCCAAAATGCTATTATTGCAATTTCCTGAAAGCAATACCACAGTATTCCTAAATTTAGGAATTACGTCTTTACCCATGGCCTCAGGGACCCTGTGTAGGCAAAGGCCAGCAAGAGGTCTGTTTTGCTGAGTTGCCTTTGTTACAGTGTTCACAAGGATTATGTGCTGGCTTCAACTTTTGAAGAGGTTCTTAAGCTACTTTAGCTACACGGGCATCAAGAACTACAAGAAATAAACAAGACTCAGAAAAGATAAAATATTTCACTTAGGATGTGAAGCCATTAAAAAAAAAAAAGAAATTTCTTAGCCTGTGAGCTTCTGTAATGATCTACATATAGATCTCAAAGAGAATTCACTAACAGCTTCACTTAATAACAAGCTGCAACAGAAATACCATATGATCAGCTGATTTAGCACATTTGATCAGCTGATTAAGCAGTTTGAGCATTCCACCTAAAGAAAGATGTAAGTGTTGACACATGAAAATAGGGTATTGCTTAAAATAGGTCTGGACTGCCACAGCTTCTTATGCTTCTTCTCTCTATTATATACATACACACACATATATACATATATAAATTTATACATGTATATAGATATACACACAGATATTTACATATATAGACACACATACGGTAGAGAAACTTACATGTGTGTGTGAGTACACACAAAGGTATATACATGCACAGAGATATACACACAAAAATAAAGGCCCAGTGAAAAAGCCTATGTCTGTCTGTCTGTTTTTATGACTTTCTTATTTAGGAGAGAGAGATACAAGTAGCTGCAAATACTGAAAAACAACTCACTGACAGCATTAACTTGAGTCAGATATTGTAAAGGTAGAGCTGTGCTAGCTTCTCTATGTAAGTTTTTGCCAAACTACTTCAGTATTGACCTTATAATGTAAGTCTTCAGCATTTTTCTGCAAGAAACTGGCCAACATGGACTACTCAGTCTGGACTGTACCAGACTGCAAGGGCTTTGCCAGTCACATAAATGAAGACTCTCAAAACAAACCCTTAACTTCTCACGCAGGAAAATACTGTATATGTAGAAGTATGTAAAGTATGTAGACGTAACAGATAACACTTCTTGTCTGAAGCAAACCCCAGGTAAGATAACAGATAAGACTGACCTTGGAGAGAGTGAATTATTGAATGAGGAACTAAGATTTGTATTTTCATGTCAACCAACTGCAGTGATATCATATTTGGAGGCAGACAATGACAAGCACAATTTTCATTAACTGTGTTGGTTAGTTGATTTGGACATTGATTGACTGATGTTGCTACTTTTGTACCAGCCTTTCAGAGGTGTTTTAAGTTTTAGGCAATTTACTAACAAGTTAGGTAAGAAGAGAAAGTATCTGTAAAGTGTTGTTGAATTAACTTGATATTGCCTTAGAAACAGCAATGAGCAAAGTTAATTATGGTAATAAAATGCGTGAAAGTAACTTGTGTGGGCTATGAATATGAACATAATGGACTTTACCAGCCAAGATACTTGAATGGCATAATAAAGTCAAGCTCTTTTCTCCTCGTTGTTACTCAGTGTCTCCAGTGACTGAACGAAAAGCCCTTGCCAAAAAGAGATGGCCCACTCCCCAGGCATGGGCTCTGTACGTCCTAGGATTTTGTGAAACGTCTGCAAGAAAACATGCGTCATAGGTGGAAGGCAGTGCAAGGAGGCACTTGGAGCAGCCCCAACCCTGCTGCTGTTTCATGTTCCTGCACACTCTCCTCCTACATGGGCAGGTTTGGTCAAACAAGTGCTTGCTTAGCACAGCAGATGAAAACTGTGAGAACGGGAAAGAGAAAAATAGGCTGTTTTCCCACCTTTTCCTAGTAAGACACCTGAAGCTGTGCAGTTGCCCAATAAGCTACGCAACAGTGGCTCACTTAATCCCTTGGGTGCTCTGCTTTCAGAAAGCGCCGTTGTGCATGATCCTGTTGTACTGGGAGAGCAGCAGGCCCTGGAGGCTGTAACCCAGCCAGAGGCCCACCCTCACTTGGGCCACTTCCCTAGCCAGTCCCGGTTATATTCCACCGCCACGGCCGTGTTGCTATGCTAGATGCATGCTGGATGCCCAGGGGCACTCAAGGGATTAATGAGTAGTTTTGTAGCCAGCCCAACCCAATAATCCCATGAATAATCAATGGTACTTGAGGCTCTTTGGGTAATTGAATTGCAAACCTAGTAATAACTAGAGATGTATCAGCAGCAGAATTACACTTATGCCTGCCGCTAAATGTACAGGCTAATGAAAAAAACCCACTGATTCTGAGGATTATTCATCTACTTCTATACCTATATCAAAAAAAAAGAAGTCTCTATAAGTTTGTGAATCTGAATACTGCCCGTCCTCCCAGAAACACCCTCTAGTAGTGCCTAAGCCATGTGATTCAGGTATGCCCAGTGGCAAGATTAGGAAAGAGCTAGACCACACTGAGGTTTTATATATATACGTATGTTTGTCTGTGTGTACACGTATGTATTTTAAAGGTGGAAGAAAAAATGAACACTAGAAAATATCTTATTGAGTTAGTCACAGATATGCTGGTAAACATGATTTAAAGTTTGTGTTTAGAATCACCTTTAATTGGCAGATTTTTTTCCAAAAAGTTCTGTGGAAAGAGTAAAGCTGTAACAAGTGAAAAGTCAGATTTTTCCGTGCATATAAGATATTAGAGTGGCACACAGGTAGATGTCACAGGCTGATGACTAGGATGAAGAGGTATTTTTTAACACATAATTAAAATCGGCACTGAGAATGAAAGCATTTTTCCTTCCATCGGCAATGAAATCAAGGGATCAAATGGTTAAATCCAAACAGTATATAATCTGCTAACACAAACACAAAGAAAGAAGAAGGAAGAAGAAAATTTGTCACAATGATCTGTGTATTTAACTAGTGAAGCAGCAAATATGGCTTACTCAATAGTTAAAAAATTGTTAGGGGTAGGATGTCATCTTCGGAAGTGGACAGGGCTGACATTTTACCACAGAGCTAGCTCAATTTTTCTTAAGTACCAATATATTTGCCATATGGTAACTGTTGGGGGTTTTTTTCCTCATTATTTCCAGAAGCAACAACTGGCATTACTTTTCAATCACCACTTAAGATTCTCCTTTCATCCAGGTAAAGCACAGCCACACGCGGTTTAGCTGGGCGCTTGCTGCACTGAAGAGGACAGAAACATGCCAGAGGGCGAGAGAAATGAGGGACTGAAGGGACGTC